>NW_026542763.1:0-223376 GCF_028750875.1 Macrosteles quadrilineatus | reverse complement strand
TGTGTACAAGGCTGTACAAGTGTGTACAAGGTTGTACAAGTGTGTACAAGGTTGTACAAGTGTGTACAAGGTTGTACAAGTGTGTATCAGGTTGTACAAGTGTGTACAAGGTTGTACAAGTGTGTACAAGGTTGTACAAGTGTGTACAAGGTTGTACAAGTGTGTACAAGGTTGTACAAGTGTGTATCAGGTTGTACAAGTGTGTACAAGGATGTACAAGTGTGTACAAGGTTGTACAAGTGTGTACAAGGATGTACAAGTTTGTACAAGGTTGTACAAGTGTGTACAAGGATGTACAAGTTTGTACAAGGGTGCACAAGTGTGTACAAGGGTGAACAATCGTGTACAAGCTTGTACAAGTGTGTACAAGGGTGTACAGGTTTGTACAAGGTTGTACAAGGTTGTACAAGTGTGTACAAGGGTGTACAAATGTGTACAAGGTTGTACAAGTGTGTACAAGGTTGTACAAGTGTGTACAAGGTTGTACAAGTGTGTACAAGGTTGTACAAGTGTGTACAAGGTTGTACAAGTGTGTACAAGGGTGTACAAGTGTGTACAAGGTTGTACAAGTTTTTACAAGGTTGTACAAGTGTGTACAAGGGTGTAAAATCGTGTACAAGGATGTACAAGTTTGTGCAAGTTTGTACAAGGTTGTACAAGTGTGTACAAGGATGTACAAGTTTGTACAAGGGTGTACAAGTGTGTACGATAAGTAAAAGTGTGTACAAGGGTGTACAAGGTTGTACAAGTGTGTACAAGGTTGTACAATTGTGTACAAGGCTGTACAACTGTGTACAAGGTTGTACAATTGTGTACAAGGCTGTACAAGTGTGTACAAGGTTGTACAAGTGTGTACAAGGTTGTACAAGTGTGTACAAGGATGTACAAGTTTGTACAAGGGTGTACAAGTGTGTACGATGTGTAAAAGTTTGTACAAGGGTGTACAAGGTTGTACAAGTGTGTACAAGGTTGTACAAATGTGTACAAGGCTGTACAATTTTGTACAAGGCTGTACAAGTGTGTACAAGGCTGTACAAGTGTGTACAAGGTTGTACAATTGTGTACAAGGCTGTACAATTGTGTACAAGGTTGTACAAGTGTAAACAAGGTTGTACAAGTGTGTACAAGGTTGTACAATTGTGTACAAGGCTGTACAAGTGTGTACAAGGTTGTACAAGTGTGTACAAGGTTGGACAAGTGTGTACAAGGTTGTACAATAGTGTGTCAGGTTGTACAAGTGTGTACAAGGTTGTACAAGTGTGTACAAGGGTGTACAATCGTGTACAAGGATGTACAAGTTTGTACAAGTTTGTACAAGTTTGTACAAGGTTGTACAAGTGTGTACAAGGATGTACAAGTTTGTACAAGGGAGTACAAGTTTGTACAAGATTGTACAAGTGTGTACTGGGTTGTACAAGTGTGTACAAGATTGTATAAGTTTGTACAAGGTTGTACAAGTGTGTACAAGGGTGTACAAGTGTGTACAAATGTGTACAAGTTTTACAAGGTTGTACAAGTGTGTACAAGGTTGTACAAGTTGTGTACAAGGTTGTACATGTGTGTACAAGGGTGTACAAGTTTTTACAAGGCTGTACAAGTGTGTACAAGGTTGTACAAGGTTGTACAAGGCTGTACAAGTGTGTACAAGGTTGTACAAGGTTGTACAAGTGTGTACAAGGGTGTACAAGTTTTTACAAGGTTGTACAAGTGTGTACAAGGTTGTACAAGTGTGTACAAGGCTGTACAATTGTGTACAAGGTTGTACAAGTGTGTACAAGGTTGTACAAGTGTGTACAAGGTTGTACAATTGTGTACAAGGCTGTACAAGTGTGTACAAGGTTGTACAAGTGTGTACAAGGCTGTACAATTGTGTACAAGGCTGTACAAGTGTGTACAAGGTTGTACAATTTTGTACAAGGCTGTACAAGTGTGTACAAGTCTGTACAAGTGTGTACAAGGCTGTACAATTGTGTACAAGGTTGTACAAGTGTGTACAAGGTTGTACAAGTTTGTACAAGGGTGTACAAGTGTGTACGATGTGTAAAAGTTTGTACAAGGGTGTACAAGGTTGTACAAGTGTGTACAAGGTTGTACAATTGTGTACAAGGCTGTACAAGTGTGAACAAGGTTGTACAAGTGTGTACAAGGCTGTACAATTGTGTACAAGGTTGTACAAGTGTGTACAAGGTTGTACAAGTGTGTACAAGGTTGTACAATTGTGTACAAGGCTGTACAAGTGTGTACAAGGTTGTACAAGTGTGTACAAGGTTGTACAAGTGTGTACAAGGTTGTACAAGTGTGTACAAGGTTGTACAAGTGTGTACAAGGTTGTACAAGTGTGTACAAGGTTGTACAATTGTGTATCAGGTTGTACAAGTGTGTACAAGGTTTTACAAGTGTGTACAAGGGTGTACAATCGTGTACAAGGATGTACAAGTTTGTACAAGTTTGTACAAGTTTGTACAAGTTTGTACAAGGTTGTACAAGTGTGTACAAGGATGTACAAGTTTGTACAAGGGTGCACAAGTGTGTACAAGGGTGTACAATCGTGTACAAGCTTGTACAAGTGTGTACAAGGGTGTACAGGTTTGTACAAGGTTGTACAAGGTTGTACAAGTGTGTACAAGGGTGTACAAATGTGTACAAGGATGTAAAAGTTTGTACAAGTTTGTACAAGTTTGTACAAGGTTGTACAAGTGTGTACAAGGTTTTACAATTGTGTACAAGGTTGTACAAGTGTGTACAAGGTTGTACAAGTGTGTACAAGGTTGTACAAGTGTGTACAACTTGTACAAGTGTGTACAAGCTTGTACAAGTGTGTACAAGGTTGTACAAGTGTGTACAAGGTTGTACAAGTGTGTACAAGGTTGTACAATTGTGTACAAGGCTGTACAAGTGTGTACAAGGTTGTACAATTGTGTACAAGGCTGTACAAGTGTGTACAAGATTGTACAAGTGTGTACAAGGTTGTACAAGTGTGTACAAGGATGTACAAGTTTGTACAAGGGTGTACAAGTGTGTACGATGTGTAAAAGTTTGTACAAGGGTGTACAAGGTTGTACAAGTGTGTACAAGGTTGTACAATTGTGTACAAGGCTGTACAAGTGTGTACAAGGTTGTACAATTTTGTACAAGGCTGTACAAGTGTGTACAAGGTTGTACAAGTGTGTACAAGGCTGTACAATTGTGTACAAGGTTGTACAAGTGTGTACAAGGTTGTACAAGTGTGTACAAGGTTGTACAATTGTGTACAAGGCTGTACAAGTGTGTACAAGGTTGTACAAGTGTGTACAAGGTTGTACAAGTGTGTACAAGGTTGTACAAGTGTGTACAAGGTTGTACAAGTGTGTACAAGGTTGTACAAGTGTGTACAAGGTTGTACAATTGTGTATCAGGTTGTACAAGTGTGTACAAGGTTGTACAAGTGTGTACAAGGGTGTACAATCGTGTACAAGGATGTACAAGTTTGTACAAGTTTGTACAAGTTTGTACAAGTTTGTACAAGGTTGTACAAGTGTGTACAAGGATGTACAAGTTTGTACAAGGGTGCACAAGTGTGTACAAGGGTGTACAATCGTGTACAAGCTTGTACAAGTTTGTACAAGGGTGTACAGGTTTGTACAAGGTTGTACAAGGTTGTACAAGTGTGTACAAGAGTGTACAAATGTGTACAAGGATGTAAAAGTTTGTACAGGTGTGTACAAGTTTGTAAAAGGTTGTACAAGTGTGTACAAGGTTTTACAATTGTGTACAAGGTTGTACAAATGTGTACAAGGTTGTACAAGTGTGTACAAGGTTGTACAAGTGTGTACAAGGTTGTACAAGTGTGTACAACTTGTACAAGTGTGTACAAGCTTGTACAAGTGTGTACAAGGTTGTACAAGTTTGTACAAGGTTGTACAAGTGTGTACAAGTTTGTACAAGTGTGTACAAGTTTGTACAAGGTTGTACAAATGTGTACAAGGGTGTACAAAAGTGTACAAGGGTGCACAAGTTTGAACAAAGGTGTACAAGTGTATACAAGCTTGTACAAGTGTGTACAAGCATGTACAAGTGTGTACAAGGGTGTACAGGTTTGTACAAGGTTGTACAAGTGTGTACAAGGGTGTACAAGTGTGTACAAGGTTGTACAAGTGTGTACAAGCTTGTACAAGTGTGTACAAGGTTGTACAAGTTTGTACAAGGTTGTACAAGTGTGTACAAGTTTGTACAAGTGTGTACAAGTTTGTACAAGGTTGTACAAATGTGTACAAGGGTGTACAAAAGTGTACAAGGGTGCACAAGTTTGAACAAAGGTGTACAAGTGTGTACAAGCTTGTACAAGTGTGTACAAGGTTGTACAAGTGTGTACAAGGTTGTACAAGTGTGTACAAGGGTGTACAAGTGTGTACAAGGTTGTACAAGTTTTTACAAGGTTGTACAAGTGTGTACAAGGGTGTAAAATCGTGTACAAGGATGTACAAGTTTGTACAAGTTTGTACAAGGTTGTACAAGGTTGTACAAGGATGTACAAGTGTGTACAAGGATGTACAAGTTTGTACAAGGGTGTACAAGTGTGTACGATAAGTAAAAGTGTGTACAAGGGTGTACAAGGTTGTACAAGTGTGTACAAGGTTGTACAATTGTGTACAAGGCTGTACAACTGTGTACAAGGTTGTACAATTGTGTACAAGGCTGTACAAGTGTGTACAAGGTTGTACAAGTGTGTACAAGGTTGTACAAGTGTGTACAAGGATGTACAAGTTTGTACAAGGGTGTACAAGTGTGTACGATGTGTAAAAGTTTGTACAAGGGTGTACAAGGTTGTACAAGTGTGTACAAGGTTGTACAAATGTGTACAAGGCTGTACAATTTTGTACAAGGCTGTACAAGTGTGTACAAGGCTGTACAAGTGTGTACAAGGTTGTACAATTGTGTACAAGGCTGTACAATTGTGTACAAGGTTGTACAAGTGTAAACAAGGTTGTACAAGTGTGTACAAGGTTGTACAATTGTGTACAAGGCTGTACAAGTGTGTACAAGGTTGTACAAGTGTGTACAAGGTTGTACAAGTGTGTACAAGGTTGTACAATAGTGTGTCAGGTTGTACAAGTGTGTACAAGGTTGTACAAGTGTGTACAAGGGTGTACAATCGTGTACAAGGATGTACAAGTTTGTACAAGTTTGTACAAGTTTGTACAAGGTTGTACAAGTGTGTACAAGGATGTACAAGTTTGTACAAGGGAGTACAAGTTTGTACAAGATTGTACAAGTGTGTACTGGGTTGTACAAGTGTGTACAAGATTGTATAAGTTTGTACAAGGTTGTACAAGTGTGTACAAGGGTGTACAAGTGTGTACAAATGTGTACAAGTTTTACAAGGTTGTACAAGTGTGTACAAGGTTGTACAAGTTGTGTACAAGGTTGTACATGTGTGTACAAGGGTGTACAAGTTTTTACAAGGCTGTACAAGTGTGTACAAGGTTGTACAAGGTTGTACAAGGCTGTACAAGTGTGTACAAGGTTGTACAAGGTTGTACAAGTGTGTACAAGGGTGTACAAGTTTTTACAAGGTTGTACAAGTGTGTACAAGGTTGTACAAGTGTGTACAAGGCTGTACAATTGTGTACAAGGTTGTACAATTGTGTACAAGGCTGTACAAGTGTGTACAAGGTTGTACAAGTTTGTACAAGGGTGTACAAGTGTGTACGATGTGTAAAAGTTTGTACAAGGGTGTACAAGGTTGTACAAGTGTGTACAAGGTTGTACAATTGTGTACAAGGCTGTACAATTTTGTACAAGGCTGTACAAGTGTGTACAAGGCTGTACAAGTGTGTACAAGGTTGTACAATTGTGTACAAGGCTGTACAAGTGTGTACAAGGTTGTACAAGTGTGTACAAGGTTGTACAATTGTGTATCAGGTTGTACAAGTGTGTACAAGGTTGTACAAGTGTGTACAAGGGTGTACAATCGTGTACAAGGATGTACAAGTTTGTAAAAGTTTGTACAAGTTTGTACAAGTTTGTACAAGGTTGTACAAGTGTGTACAAGGATGTACAAGTTTGTACAAGGGTGCACAAGTGTGTACAAGGGTGTACAATCGTGTACAAGCTTGTACAAGTGTGTACAAGGGTGTACAGGTTTGTACAAGGTTGTACAAGGTTGTACAAGTGTGTACAATAGTGTACAAATGTGTACAAGGATGTAAAAGTTTGTACAAGTGTGTACAAGTTTGTACAAGGTTGTACAAGTGTGTACAAGGTTGTACAATTGTGTACAAGGCTGTACAAGTGTGTACAAGGTTGTACAAGTGTGTACAAGGTTGTACAAGTGTGTACAAGGTTGTACAAGTGTGTATCAGGTTGTACAAGTGTGTACAAGGTTGTACAAGTGTGTACAAGGTTGTACAAGTGTGTACAAGGTTGTACAAGTGTGTACAAGGTTGTACAAGTGTGTATCAGGTTGTACAAGTGTGTACAAGGATGTACAAGTGTGTACAAGGTTGTACAAGTGTGTACAAGGATGTACAAGTTTGTACAAGGTTGTACAAGTGTGTACAAGGATGTACAAGTTTGTACAAGGGTGCACAAGTGTGTACAAGGGTGAACAATCGTGTACAAGCTTGTACAAGTGTGTACAAGGGTGTACAGGTTTGTACAAGGTTGTACAAGGTTGTACAAGTGTGTACAAGGGTGTACAAATGTGTACAAGGTTGTACAAGTGTGTACAAGGTTGTACAAGTGTGTACAAGGTTGTACAAGTGTGTACAAGGTTGTACAAGTGTGTACAAGGTTGTACAAGTGTGTACAAGGGTGTACAAGTGTGTACAAGGTTGTACAAGTTTTTACAAGGTTGTACAAGTGTGTACAAGGGTGTAAAATCGTGTACAAGGATGTACAAGTTTGTGCAAGTTTGTACAAGGTTGTACAAGTGTGTACAAGGATGTACAAGTTTGTACAAGGGTGTACAAGTGTGTACGATAAGTAAAAGTGTGTACAAGGGTGTACAAGGTTGTACAAGTGTGTACAAGGTTGTACAATTGTGTACAAGGCTGTACAACTGTGTACAAGGTTGTACAATTGTGTACAAGGCTGTACAAGTGTGTACAAGGTTGTACAAGTGTGTACAAGGTTGTACAAGTGTGTACAAGGATGTACAAGTTTGTACAAGGGTGTACAAGTGTGTACGATGTGTAAAAGTTTGTACAAGGGTGTACAAGGTTGTACAAGTGTGTACAAGGTTGTACAAATGTGTACAAGGCTGTACAATTTTGTACAAGGCTGTACAAGTGTGTACAAGGCTGTACAAGTGTGTACAAGGTTGTACAATTGTGTACAAGGCTGTACAATTGTGTACAAGGTTGTACAAGTGTAAACAAGGTTGTACAAGTGTGTACAAGGTTGTACAATTGTGTACAAGGCTGTACAAGTGTGTACAAGGTTGTACAAGTGTGTACAAGGTTGGACAAGTGTGTACAAGGTTGTACAATAGTGTGTCAGGTTGTACAAGTGTGTACAAGGTTGTACAAGTGTGTACAAGGGTGTACAATCGTGTACAAGGATGTACAAGTTTGTACAAGTTTGTACAAGTTTGTACAAGGTTGTACAAGTGTGTACAAGGATGTACAAGTTTGTACAAGGGAGTACAAGTTTGTACAAGATTGTACAAGTGTGTACTGGGTTGTACAAGTGTGTACAAGATTGTATAAGTTTGTACAAGGTTGTACAAGTGTGTACAAGGGTGTACAAGTGTGTACAAATGTGTACAAGTTTTACAAGGTTGTACAAGTGTGTACAAGGTTGTACAAGTTGTGTACAAGGTTGTACATGTGTGTACAAGGTTGTACAAGTTTTTACAAGGCTGTACAAGTGTGTACAAGATTGTACAAGGTTGTACAAGGCTGTACAAGTGTGTACAAGGTTGTACAAGGTTGTACAAGTGTGTACAAGGGTGTACAAGTTTTTACAAGGTTGTACAAGTGTGTACAAGGTTGTACAAGTGTGTACAAGGCTGTACAATTGTGTACAAGGTTGTACAAGTGTGTACAAGGTTGTACAAGTGTGTACAAGGTTGTACAATTGTGTACAAGGCTGTACAAGTGTGTACAAGGTTGTACAAGTGTGTACAAGGCTGTACAATTGTGTACAAGGTTGTACAAGTGTGTACAAGGTTGTACAAGTGTGTACAAGGTTGTACAATTGTGTACAAGGCTGTACAAGTGTGTTCAAGGTTGTACAAGTGTGTACAAGGTTGTACAAGTGTGTACAAGGGTGTACAATTGTGTACAAGGATGTACAAGTGTGTACAAGGTTCTACAAGTGTGTACAAGGATGTACAAGTTTGTACAAGGGCTGTACAAGTGTGTACGATGTGTAAAAGTTTGTACAAGGGTGTACAAGTTTGTACAAGTGTGTACAAGGTTGTACAATTGTGTACAAGGCTGTACAAGTGTGTACAAGGTTGTACAATTTTGTACAAGGCTGTACAAGTGTGTACAAGGTTGTACAAGTGTGTTCAAGGCTGTACAATTGTGTACAAGGTTGTACAAGTGTGTACAAGGTTGTACAAGTGTGTACAAGGTTGTACAATTGTGTACAAGGCTGTACAAGTGTGTACAAGGTTGTACAAGTGTGTACAAGGTTGTACAAGTGTGTACAAGGTTGTACAATTGTGTACAAGGTTGTACAAGTGTGTACAAGGTTGTACAAGTGTGTACAAGGGTGTACAAGTGTGTACAAGGTTGTACAAGTGTGTACAAGCTTTTACAAGTGTGTACAAGGGTGTACAAGTGTGTACAAGTTTGTACAAGTTTGTACAAGGTTGTACAAAAGTGTACAAGGTTATACAATTGTGTACAAGGTTGTACAAGTGTGTACAAGGTTGTACAAGTGTGTACAAGCTTTTACAAGTGTGTACAAGGGTGTACAAGTGTGTACAAGTTTGTACAAGTTTGTACAAGGTTGTACAAGTGTGTACAAGGTTGTACAAGTGTGTACAAGGTTGTACAAGTGTGTACAAGGTTGTACAAGTGTGTACAAGGTTGTACAAGTGTGTACAAGTTTTTAAATTGTGTACATGGGTGTACAATTGTGTACAAGGCTGTACAAGTGTGTACAAGGTTGTACAAGTGTGTACAAGGTTGTAACAGGGGGTACAAGGTTGTACAAGTGTGTACAAGGTTGTACAAGTGTGTACAAGGGTGAACAGGTTTGTACAATGTTGTACAAGTGTGTACAAGTTTGTACAAGGTTGTACAAGTGTGTACAAGGGTGTACAAGTGTGTACAAGGGTGCACAAGTGTGTACAAGGGTGTACAATCGTGTACAAGCTTGTACAAGTGTGTACAAGGGTGTACAGGTTTGTACAAGGTTGTACAAGTGTGTACAAGTGTGTACAAGGATGTACAAGTTTGTACAAGGGTGTACAAGTGTGTACGATAAGTAAAAGTGTGTACAAGGGTGTACAAGGTTGTACAAGTGTGTACAAGGTTGTACAATTGTGTACAAGGCTGTACAACTGTGTACAAGGTTGTACAATTGTGTACAAGGCTGTACAAGTGTGTACAAGGTTGTACAAGTGTGTACAAGGTTGTACAAGTGTGTACAAGGATGTACAAGTTTGTACAAGGGTGTACAAGTGTGTACGATGTGTAAAAGTTTGTACAAGGGTGTACAAGGTTGTACAAGTGTGTACAAGGTTGTACAAATGTGTACAAGGCTGTACAATTTTGTACAAGGCTGTACAAGTGTGTACAAGGCTGTACAAGTGTGTACAAGGTTGTACAATTGTGTACAAGGCTGTACAATTGTGTACAAGGTTGTACAAGTGTAAACAAGGTTGTACAAGTGTGTACAAGGTTGTACAATTGTGTACAAGGCTGTACAAGTGTGTACAAGGTTGTACAAGTGTGTACAAGGTTGTACAAGTGTTTACAAGGTTGTACAATAGTGTGTCAGGTTGTACAAGTGTGTACAAGGTTGTACAAGTGTGTACAAGGGTGTACAATCGTGTACAAGGATGTACAAGTTTGTACAAGTTTGTACAAGTTTGTACAAGGTTGTACAAGTGTGTACAAGGATGTACAAGTTTGTACAAGGGAGTACAAGTTTGTACAAGATTGTACAAGTGTGTACTGGGTTGTACAAGTGTGTACAAGATTGTATAAGTTTGTACAAGGTTGTACAAGTGTGTACAAGGGTGTACAAGTGTGTACAAATGTGTACAAGTTTTACAAGGTTGTACAAGTGTGTACAAGGTTGTACAAGTTGTGTACAAGGTTGTACATGTGTGTACAAGGGTGTACAAGTTTTTACAAGGCTGTACAAGTGTGTACAAGGTTGTACAAGGTTGTACAAGGCTGTACAAGTGTGTACAAGGTTGTACAAGGTTGTAAAAGTGTGTACAAGGGTGTACAAGTTTTTACAAGGTTGTACAAGTGTGTACAAGGTTGTACAAGTGTGTACAAGGCTGTACAATTGTGTACAAGGTTGTACAAGTGTGTACAAGGTTGTACAAGTGTGTACAAGGTTGTACAATTGTGTACAAGGCTGTACAAGTGTGTACAAGGTTGTACAAGTGTGTACAAGGCTGTACAATTGTGTACAAGGTTGTACAAGTGTGTACAAGGTTGTACAAGTGTGTACAAGGTTGTACAATTGTGTACAAGGCTGTACAAGTGTGTTCAAGGTTGTACAAGTGTGTACAAGGTTGTACAAGTGTGTACAAGGGTGTACAATTGTGTACAAGGATGTACAAGTGTGTACAGGGTTGTACAAGTGTGTACAAGGATGTACAAGTTTGTACCAGGGCTGTACAAGTGTGTACGATGTGTAAAAGTTTGTACAAGGGTGTACAAGTTTGTACAAGTGTGTACAAGGTTGTACAATTGTGTACAAGGCTGTACAAGTGTGTACAAGGTTGTACAATTTTGTACAAGGCTGTACAAGTGTGTACAAGGTTGTACAAGTGTGTTCAAGGCTGTACAATTGTGTACAAGGTTGTACAAGTGTGTACAAGGTTGTACAAGTGTGTACAAGGTTGTACAATTGTGTACAAGGCTGTACAAGTGTGTACAAGGTTGTACAAGTGTGTACAAGGTTGTACAAGTGTGTACAAGGTTGTACAATTGTGTACAAGGTTGTACAAGTGTGTACAAGGTTGTACAAGTGTGTACAAGGGTGTACAAGTGTGTACAAGGTTGTACAAGTGTGTACAAGCTTTTACAAGTGTGTACAAGGGTGTACAAGTGTGTACAAGTTTGTACAAGTTTGTACAAGGTTGTACAAAAGTGTACAAGGTTATACAATTGTGTACAAGGTTGTACAAGTGTGTACAAGGTTGTACAAGTGTGTACAAGCTTTTACAAGTGTGTACAAGGGTGTACAAGTGTGTACAAGTTTGTACAAGTTTGTACAAGGTTGTACAAGTGTGTACAAGGTTGTACAAGTGTGTACAAGGTTGTACAAGTGTGTACAAGGTTGTACAAGTGTGTACAAGGTTGTACAAGTGTGTACAAGTTTTTAAATTGTGTACATGGGTGTACAATTGTGTACAAGGCTGTACAAGTGTGTACAAGGTTGTACAAGTGTGTACAAGGTTGTAACAGGGGGTACAAGGTTGTACAAGTGTGTACAAGGTTGTACAAGTGTGTACAAGGGTGAACAGGTTTGTACAATGTTGTACAAGTGTGTACAAGTTTGTACAAGGTTGTACAAGTGTGTACAAGGGTGTGCAAGTGTGTACAAGGGTGCACAAGTGTGTACAAGGGTGTACAATCGTGTACAAGCTTGTACAAGTGTGTACAAGGGTGTACAGGTTTGTACAAGGTTGTACAAGTGTGTACAAGGGTGTACAAATGTGTACAAGGATGAAAAGGTTGTACAAGTGTGTACAAGTTTGTACAAGGTTGTACAAGTGTGTACAAGGTTGTACAAGTGTATACAAGGTTGTACAAGTGTGTACAACTTGTACAAGTGTGTACAAGCTTGTACAAGTGTGTACAAGGTTGTACAAGTGTGTACAAGGTTGTACAAGTTTGTACAAGGTTGTACAAGTGTGTACAAGTTTGTACAAGTGTGTACAAGTTTGTACAAGGTTGTACAAATGTGTACAAGGGTGTACAAAGGTGTACAAGGGTGCACAAGTTTGAACAAGGGTGTACAAGTGTGTACAAGCTTGTACAAGTGTGTACAAGCTTGTACAAGTGTGTACAAGGGTGTACAGGTTTGTACAAGGTTGTACAAGTGTGTACAAGGGTGTACAAGTATGTACAATAATGTACAAGTTTGTACAAGTGTGTACAAGTTTGTAAAAGGTTGTACAAGTGTGTACAAGGGTGTACAAGTGTGTACAAGGTTGTACAAGTGTGTACAAGCTTGTACAAGTGTGTACAAGGGTGTACAAGTGTGTACAAGGTTGTACAAGTTTTTACATGGTTGTACAAGTGTGTACAAGGTTGTACAAGTGTGTACAAAGTTGTACAAGTGTGTACAAGGTTGTACAAGTGTGTACAAGGTTGTACAAGTGTGTACAAGGTTGTACAAGTGTGTACAAGGTTGTACAAGTGTGTAAAAGGTTGTACAAGTGTGTACAAGGTTGTACAAGTGTGTACAAGGTTGTACAAGTGTGTACAAGGTTGTACAAGTGTGTACAAGGTTGTACAAGTGTGTACAAGGTTGTACAAGTGTGTACAAGGTTGTACAAGTGTGTACAAGGGTGTAAAATCGTGTACAAGGATGTACAAGTTTGTACAAGTTTGTACAAGGTTGTACAAGTGTGTACAAGGATGTACAAGTTTGTACAAGGGTGTACAAGTGTGTACGATAAGTAAAAGTGTGTACAAGGGTGTACAAGGTTGTACAAGTGTGTACAAGGTTTTACAATTGTGTACAAGGCTGTACAAGTGTGTACAAGGTTGTACAAGTGTGTACAAGGTTGTACAATTGTGTACAAGGCTGTACAAGTGTGTACAAGGTTGTACAAGTGTGTACAAGGCTGTACTATTGTGTACAAGGTTGTACAAGTGTGTACAAGGTTGTACAAGTGTGTACAAGGTTGTACAATTGTGTACAAGGCTGTACAAGTGTGTTCAAGGTTGTAATAGTGTGTACAAGGTTGTACAAGTGTGTACAAGGGTGTACAATTGTGTACAAGGATGTACAAGTGTGTACAAGGTTGTACAAGTGTGTACAAGGATGTACAAGTTTGTACAAGGGCTGTACAAGTGTGTACGATGTGTAAAAGTTTGTACAAGGGTGTACAAGTTTGTACAAGTGTGTACAAGGTTGTACAATTGTGTACAAGGCTGTACAAGTGTGTACAAGGTTGTACAATTTTGTACAAGGCTGTACAAGTGTGTACAAGGATGTACAAGTGTGTACAAGGCTGTACAATTGTGTACAAGGTTGTACAAGTTTGTACAAGGGTGTACAAGTGTGTACGATAAGTAAAAGTGTGTACAAGGGTGTACAAGGTTGTACAAGTGTGTACAAGGTTGTACAATTGTGTACAAGGCTGTAAAAGTGTGTACAAGGTTGTACAATTGTGTACAAGGTTGTACAATTGTGTACAAGGCTGTACAAGTGTGTAAAAGGTTGTACAAGTGTGTACAAGGTTGTACAAGTGTGTACAAGGTTGTACAAGTGTGTACAAGGTTGTACAAGTGTGTACAAGGTTGTACAAGTGTGTACAAGGTTGTACAAGTGTGTACAAGGTTGTATAAGTGTGTACGAGGTTGTACAATTGTGTACAAGGTTGTACAAGTGTGTACAAGTATGTACAATTGTGTACAAGGCTGTACAAGTGTGTACAAGGTTGTACAAGGTTGTACAAGTGTGTACAAGGGTGTACAACTTTTTACAAGGTTGTACAAGTGTGTACAAGGTTGTACAAGTGTGTACAAGGCTGTACAATTGTGTACAAGGTTGTACAAGTGTGTACAAGGTTGTACAAGTGTGTAAAAGGTTGTACAATTGTGTACAAGGCTGTACAAGTGTGTACAAGGTTGTACAAGTGTGTACAAGGCTGTACAATTGTGTACAAGGTTGTACAAGTGTGTACAAGGTTTTACAAGTGTGTACAAGGTTGTACAATTGTGTACAAGACTGTACAAGTGTGTACAAAGTTGTGCAAGTGTGTACAAGGTTGTACAAGTGTGTACAAGGTTGTACAATTGTGTACAAGGTTGTACAAGTGTGTACAAGGTTGTACAAGTGTGTACAAGGGTGTACAATCGTGTACAAGGATGTACAAGTTTGTACAAGATTGTACAAGTGTGTACTGGGTTGTACAAGTGTGTACAAGATTGTATAAGTTTGTACAAGGTTGTACAAGTGTGTACAAGGGTGTACAAGTGTGTACAAATGTGTACAAGTGTGTTCAGGGGTGTACAAGTTTGTACAAGGGTGTACAAGTTTTACAAGGTTGTACAAGTGTGTACAAGGTTGTACAAGTTGTGTACTGGGTTGTACAAGTGTGTACAAGATTGTATAAGTTTGTACAAGGTTGTACAAGTGTGTACAAGGGTGTACAAGTGTGTACAAATGTGTACAAGTGTAAACAGGGGTGTACAAGTTTGTACAAGGGTGTACAAGTTTTACAAGGTTGTACAAGTGTGTACAATGTTGTACAAGTTGTGTACAAGGTTGTACATGTGTGTACAAGGGTGTACAAGTGTGTACAAGGTTGTACAAGTGTGTACAAGCTTGTACAAGTGTGTACAAGGGTGTACAAGTGTGTACAAGATTGTACAAGTTTTTACAAGGTTGTACAAACGTGTACAAGGGTGTAAAATCAAGGATGTACAAGTTTGTACAAGTTTGTACAAGGTTGTACAAGTGTGTACAAGGATGTACAAGTTTGTACAAGGGTGTACAAGTGTGTACGATAAGTAAAAGTGTGTACAAGGGTGTACAAGGTTGTACAAGTGTGTACAAGGTTGTACAATTGTGTACAAGGCTGTACAAGTGTGTACAAGGTTGTACAATTGTGTACAAGGCTGTACAAGTGTGTACAAGATTGTACAAGTGTGTACAAGGTTGTACAAGTGTGTACAAGGATGTACAAGTTTGTACAAGGGTGTACAAGTGTGTACGATGTGTAAAAGTTTGTACAAGGGTGTACAAGGTTGTACAAGTGTGTACAAGGTTGTACAATTGTGTACAAGGCTGTACAAGTGTGTACAAGGTTGTACAATTTTGTACAAGGCTGTACAAGTGTGTACAAGGTTGTACAAGTGTGTACAAGGCTGTACAATTGTGTACAAGGTTGTACAAGTGTGTACAAGGTTGTACAAGTGTGTACAAGGTTGTACAATTGTGTACAAGGCTGTACAAGTGTGTACAAGGTTGTACAAGTGTGTACAAGGTTGTACAAGTGTGTATAAGGTTGTCCAAGTGTGTACAAGGTTGTACAAGTGTGTACAAGGTTGTACAATTGTGTTTCAGGTTGTACAAGTGTGTACAAGGTTGTACAAGTGTGTACAAGGGTGAACAATCGTGTACAAGGATGTACAAGTTTGTACAAGTTTGTACAAGGTTGTACAAGTGTGTACATGGATGTACAAGTTTGTACAAGGGTGCACAAGTGTGTACAAGGGTGTACAATCGTGTACAAGCTTGTACAAGTGTGTACAAGGGTGTACAGGTTTGTACAAGGTTGTACAAGGTTGTACAAGTGTGTACAAGGGTGTACAAATGTGTACAAGGATGTAAAAGTTTGTACAAGTGTGTACAAGTTTGTACAAGGTTGTACAAGTGTGTACAAGGTTTTACAATTGTGTACAAGGTTGTACAAGTTTGTACAAGGGAGTACAAGTTTGTACAAGATTGTACAAGTGTGTACTGGGCTGTACAAGTGTGTACAAGATTGTATAAGTTTGTACAAGGTTGTACAAGTGTGTACAAGGGTGTACAAGTGTGTACAAATGTGTACAAGTTTTACAAGGTTGTACAAGTGTGTACAAGGTTGTACAAGTTGTGTACAAGGTTGTACATGTGTGTACAAGGGTGTACAAGTTTTTACAAGGCTCTACAAGTGTGTACAAGGTTGTACAAGGCTGTACAAGTGTGTACAAGGTTGTACAAGGTTGTACAAGTGTGTACAAAGGTGTACAAGTTTTTACGAGGATGTACAAGTGTGTACAAGGTTGTACAAGTGTGTACAAGGCTGTACAATTGTGTACAAGGTTGTACAAGTGTGTACAAGGTTGTACAAGTGTGTACAAGGTTGTACAATTGTGTACAAGGCTGTACAAGTGTGTACAAGGCTGTACAATTGTGTACAAGGTTGTACAAGTGTGTACAAGGTTGTACAAGTGTGTACAAGGTTGTACAATTGTGTACAAGGCTGTACAAGTGTGTTCAAGGTTGTACAAGTGTGTACAAGGTTGTACAAGTGTGTACAAGGTTGTACAATTGTGTACAAGGTTGTACAAGTGTGTACAAGGTTGTACAAGTGTGTACAAGGTTGTACAAGTGTGTACAAGGTTGTACAAGTGTGTACAAGGTTGTACAAGTGTGTACAAGGTTGTACAAGTGTGTACAAGGTTGTACAAGTGTGTACAAGCTTGTACAAGTGTGTACAAGCTTGTACAAGTGTGTACAAGCTTGTACAAGTGTGTACAAGGGTGTACAAGTGTGTACAAGGTTGTACAAGTTTTTACAAGGTTGTACAAGTGTGTACAAGGCTGTAAAATCGTGTACAAGGATGTACAAGTTTGTACAAGTTTGTACAAGGTTGTACAAGTGTGTATAAGGATGTACAAGTTTGTACAAGGGTGTACAAGTGTGTACGATAAGTAAAAGTGTGTACAAGGGTGTACAAGGTTGTACAAGTGTGTACAAGGTTTTACAATTGTGTACGAGGCTGTACAAGTGTGTACAAGGTTGTACAATTGTGTACAAGGCTGTACAAGTGTGTACAAGGTTGTACAAGTGTGTACAAGGTTGTACAAGTGTGTACAAGGTTGTACAAGTGTGTACAAGGTTGTACAATTGTGTAAAAGGTTGTACAAGTGTGTAAAAGGTTGTACAAGTGTGTACAAGGTTGTACAAGTGTGTACAAGGTTGTACAAGTGTGTACAAGGTTGTACAAGTGTGTACAAGGTTGTACAAGTGTGTACAATGTTGTACAAGTGTGTACAAGGTTGTACAAGTGTGTACAAGGTTGTACAAGTGTGTACAACCTTGTACAAGTGTGTACAAGCTTGTACAAAAGTGTACAAGGGTGTACAAGTGTGTACAAGGGTGTACAAGTGTGTACAAGGTTGTACAAGTTTTTACAAGGTTGTACAAGTGTGTACAAGGGTGTAAAATCGTGTACAAGGATGTACAAGTTTGTACAAGTTTGTACAAGGTTGTACAAGTGTGTACAAGGATGTACAAGTTTTTACAAGGTTGTACAAGTGTGTACGATAAGTAAAAGTGTGTACAAGGGTGTACAAGGTTGTACAAGTGTGTACAAGGTTTTACAATTGTGTACAAGGCTGTACAAGTGTGTACAAGGTTGTACAATTGTGTACAAGGCTGTACAAGTGTGTACAAGGTTGTACAAGTGTGTACAAGGTTGTACAAGTGTGTACAAGGTTGTACAAGTGTGTACAAGGTTGTACAAGTGTGTACAAGGTTGTACAAGTGTGTACAAGGTTGTACAAGTGTGTACAAGGTTGTACAAGTGTGTACAAGGTTGTACAAGTTTGTACAAGGTTGTACAAGTGTGTACATGGTTGTACAAGTGTGTACAAGCTTGTACAAGTGTGTACAAGGGTGTACAAGTGTGTACAAGGTTGTACAAGTTTTTACAAGGTTGTACAAGTGTGTACAAGGGTGTAAAATCGTGTACAAGGATGTACAAGTTTGTACAAGGTTGTACAAGTGTGTACAAGGATGTACAAGTTTGTACAAGGGTGTACAAGTGTGTACGATAAGTAAAAGTGTGTACAAGGGTGTACAAGGTTGTACAAGTGTGTACAAGGTTGTACAATTGTGTACAAGGCTGTACAAGTGTGTACAAGGTTGTACAATTGTGTACAAGGCTGTACAAGTGTGTAAAAGGTTGTACAAGTGTGTACAAGGTTGTACAAGTGTGTACAAGGTTGTACAAGTGTGTACAAGGTTGTACAAGTGTGTACAAGGTTGTATAAGTGTGTACGAGGTTGTACAATTGTGTACAAGGTTGTACAAGTGTGTACAAGTATGTACAATTGTGTACAAGGCTGTACAAGTGTGTACAAGGTTGTACAAGGTTGTACAAGTGTGTACAAGGGTGTACAAGTTTTTACAAGGTTGTACAAGTGTGTACAAGGTTGTACAAGTGTGTACAAGGCTGTACAATTGTGTACAAGGTTGTACAAGTGTGTACAAGGTTGTACAAGTGTGTACAAGGTTGTACAATTGTGTACAAGGCTGTACAAGTGTGTACAAGGTTGTACAAGTGTGTACAAGGCTGTACAATTGTGTACAAGGTTGTACAAGTGTGTACAAGGTTGTACAAGTGTGTACAAGGTTGTACAATTGTGTACAAGACTGTACAAGTGTGTACAAAGTTGTGCAAGTGTAAACAAGGTTGTACAAGTGTGTACAAGGTTGTACAATTGTGTACAAGGTTGTACAAGTGTGTACAAGGTTGTACAAGTGTGTACAAGGGTGTACAATCGTGTACAAGGATGTACAAGTTTGTACAAGATTGTACAAGTGTGTACTGGGTTGTACAAGTGTGTACAAGATTGTATAAGTTTGTACAAGGTTGTACAAGTGTGTACAAGGGTGTACAAGTGTGTACAAATGTGTACAAGTGTGTACAGGGGTGTACAAGTTTGTACAAGGGTGTACAAGTTTTACAAGGTTGTACAAGTGTGTACAAGGTTGTACAAGTTGTGTACTGGGTTGTACAAGTGTGTACAAGATTGTATAAGTTTGTACAAGGTTGTACAAGTGTGTACAAGGGTGTACAAGTGTGTACAAATGTGTACAAGTGTGTACAGGGGTGTACAAGTTTGTACAAGGGTGTACAAGTTTTACAAGGTTGTACAAGTGTGTACAAGGTTGTACAAGTTGTGTACAAGGTTGTACATGTGTGTACAAGGGTGTACAAGTGTGTACAAGGTTGTACAAGTGTGTACAAGCTTGGACAAGTGTGTACAAGGGTGTACAAGTGTGTACAAGGTTGTACAAGTTTTTACAAGGTTGTACAAGTGTGTACAAGGGTGTAAAATCGTGTACAAGGATGTACAAGTTTGTACAAGTTTGTACAAGGTTGTACAAGTGTGTACAAGGATGTACAAGTTTGTACAAGGGTGTACAAGTGTGTACGATAAGTAAAAGTGTGTACAAGTGTGTACAAGGTTGTACAATTGTGTACAAGGCTGTACAAGTGTGTACAAGGATGTACAAGTTTGTACAAGGGTGTACAAGTGTGTACGATGTGTAAAAGTTTGTACAAGGGTGTACAAGGTTGTACAAGTGTGTACAAGGTTGTACAATTGTGTACAAGGCTGTACAAGTGTGTACAAGGTTGTACAATTTTGTACAAGGCTGTACAAGTGTGTACAAGGTTGTACAAGTGTGTACAATGCTGTACAAGTGTGTACAATGCTGTACAATTGTGTACAAGGTTGTACAAGTGTGTACAAGGTTGTATAAGTGTGTACAAGGTTGTACAATTGTGTACAAGGCTGTACAAGTGTGTACAAGGTTGTACAAGTGTGTACAAGGTTGTACAAGTGTGTACAAGGTTGTACAAGTGTGTACAAGGTTGTACAAGTGTGTACAAGGTTGTACAATTGTGTTTTTTAGGTTGTACAAGTGTGTACAAGGTTGTACAAGTGTGTACAAGGGTGAACAATCGTGTACAAGGATGTACAAGTTTGTACAAGTTTGTACAAGTTTGTACAAGGTTGTACAAGTGTGTACAAGGATGTACAAGTTTGTACAAGGGTGCACAAGTGTGTACAAGGGTGTACAATCGTGTACAAGCTTGTACAAGTGTGTACAAGGGTGTACAGGTTTGTACAAGGTTGTACAAGGTTGTACAAGTGTGTACAAGGGTGTACAAATGTGTACAAGGATGTAAAAGTTTGTACAAGTGTGTACAAGTTTGTACAAGGTTGTACAAGTGTGTACAAGGTTTTACAATTGTGTACAAGGTTGTACAAGTTTGTACAAGGGAGTACAAGTTTGTACAAGATTGTACAAGTGTGTACTGGGTTGTACAAGTGTGTACAAGATTGTATAAGTTTGTACAAGGTTGTACAAGTGTGTACAAGGGTGTATAAGTGTGTACAAATGTGTACAAGTTTTACAAGGTTGTACAAGTGTGTACAAGGTTTTACAATTGTGTACAAGGTTGTACAAGTTTGTACAAGGGAGTACAAGTTTGTACAAGATTGTACAAGTGTGTACTGGGTTGTACAAGTGTGTACAAGATTGTATAAGTTTGTACAAGGTTGTACAAGTGTGTACAAGGGTGTACAAGTGTGTACAAATGTGTACAAGTTTTACAAGGTTGTACAAGTGTGTACAAGGTTGTACAAGTTGTGTACAAGGTTGTACAATTCTGTACAAGGTTGTACAAGTGTGTACAAGGTTGTACAAGTGTGTACAAGGTTGTACAATTGTGTACAAGGCTGTACAAGTGTGTACAAGGTTGTACAAGTGTGTACAAGGGTGTACAAGTTTTTACAAGGCTCTACAAGTGTGTACAAGGTTGTACAAGGCTGTACAAGTGTGTACAAGGTTGTACAAGGTTGTACAAGTGTGTACAAAGGTGTACAAGTTTTTACGAGGATGTACAAGTGTGTACAAGGTTGTACAAGTATGTACAAGGCTGTACAATTGTGTACAAGGTTGTACAAGTGTGTACAAGGTTGTACAAGTGTGTACAAGGTTGTACAATTGTGTACAAGGCTGTACAAGTGTGTACAAGGTTGTACAAGTGTGTACAAGGCTGTACAATTGTGTACAAGGTTGTACAAGTGTGTACAAGGTTGTACAAGTGTGTACAAGGTTGTACAATTGTGTACAAGGCTGTACAAGTGTGTTCAAGGTTGTACAAGTGTGTAGAAGGTTGTACAAGTGTGTACAAGGTTGTACAATTGTGTACAAGGTTGTACAATTGTGTACAAGGTTGTACAAGTGTGTACAAGGTTGTACAAGTGTGTACAAGGTTGTACAATTGTGTACAAGGTTGTACAATTGTGTACAAGGTTGTACAAGTGTGTACAAGGTTGTACAAGTGTGTACAAGGTTGTACAAGTGTGTACAAGGTTGTACAAGTGTGTACAAGGTTGTACAAGTGTGTACAAGGTTGTACAAGTGTGTACAAGGTTGTACAAGTGTGTACAAGGTTGTACAAGTGTGTACAAGGTTGTACAAGTGTGTACAAGCTTGTACAAGTGTGTAAAAGGGTGTAAAATCGTGTACAAGGATGTACAAGTTTGTACAAGTTTGTACAAGGTTGTACAAGTGTGTATAAGGATGTACAAGTTTGTACAAGGGTGTACAAGTGTGTACGATAAGTAAAATTGTGTACAAGGGTGTACAAGGTTGTACAAGTGTGTACAAGGTTTTACAATTGTGTACAAGGCTGTACAAGTGTGTACAAGGTTGTACAATTGTGTACAAGGCTGTACAATTGTGTACAAGGCTGTACAAGTGTGTACAAGGTTGTACAAGTGTGTACAAGGTTGTACAAGTGTGTACAAGGTTGTACAAGTGTGTACAAGGTTGTACAAGTGTGTACAAGGTTGTACAAGTGTGTACAAGGTTGTACAAGTGTGTACAAGGTTGTACAAGTGTGTACAAGGTTGTACAAGTGTGTACAAGGTTGTACAAGTGTGTACAAGGTTGTACAAGTGTGTACAAGGTTGTACAAGTGTGTACAAGGTTGTACAAGTGTGTACAAGGTTGTACAAGTGTGTACAAGGTTGTACAAGTGTGTACAAGGTTGTACAAGTGTGTACAAGCTTGTACAAGTGTGTACAAGCTTGTACAAGTGTGTACAAGGATGTACAAGTTTGTACAAGGGTGTACAAGTGTGTACGATAAGTAAAAGTATGTACAAGGGTGTACAAGGTTGTACAAGTGTGTACAAGGTTGTACAAGTGTGTACAAGGTTGTACAAGTGTGTACAAGGTTGTACAAGTGTGTACAAGGTTGTACAATTGTGTACAAGGCTGTACAAGTGTGTACAAGGTTGTACAATTGTGTACAAGGCTGTACAAGTGTGTACAGCCTTGTACAAAGGTACAACTTGGGTGTTCAAAGGTACACAGGGGTGTACAAGTTTGTACAAGGGTGTACAAGTTTTACAAGGTTGTACAAGTGTGTACAAGGTTGTACAAGTTGTGTACTGGGTTGTACAAGTGTGTACAAGATTGTATAAGTTTGTACAAGGTTGTACAAGTGTGTACAAGGGTGTACAAGTGTGTACAAATGTGTACAAGTGTGTACAGGGGTGTACAAGTTTGTTGTACAAGTGTGTACAAGGTTGTACAAGTTGTGTACAAGGTTGTACATGTGTGTACAAGGGTGTACAAGTGTGTACAAGGTTGTACAAGTGTGTACAAGCTTGTACAAGTGTGTACAAGGGTGTACAAGTGTGTACAAGGTTGTACAAGTTTTTACAAGGTTGTACAAGTGTGTACAAGGGTGTAAAATCGTGTACAAGGATGTACAAGTTTGTACAAGTTTGTACAAGGTTGTACAAGTGTGTACAAGGATGTACAAGTTTGTACAAGGGTGTACAAGTGTGTACGATAAGTAAAAGTGTGTACAAGGGTGTACAAGGTTGTACAAGTGTGTACAAGGTTGTACAATTGTGTACAAGGCTGTACAAGTGTGTACAAGGTTGTACAATTGTGTACAAGGCTGTACAAGTGTGTACAAGATTGTACAAGTGTGTACAAGGTTGTACAAGTGTGTACAAGGTTGTACAAGTGTGTACAAGGTTGTACAAGTGTGTACAAGGTTGTACAAGTGTGTACGAGGTTGTACAATTGTGTACGAGGTTGTACAAGTGTGTACAAGGTGTACGAGGTGTGTACAGGGGTGTACAAGTTTGTACAAGGGTGTACAAGTTTTACAAGGTTGTACAAGTGTGTAAAAGGTTGTACAAGTGTGTACAAGGTTGTACAAGTGTGTACAAGGTTGTACAAGTGTGTACAAGGTTGTACAAGTGTGTACAAGGTTGTACAAGTGTGTACAAGGTTGTACAAGTGTGTACAAGGTTGTACAAGTGTGTACGAGGTTGTACAATTGTGTACGAGGTTGTACAATTGTGTACGAGGTTGTACAATTGTGTACAAGGCTGTACAAGTGTGTACAAGGTTGTACAATTGTGTACAAGGCTGTACAAGTGTGTACAAGGTTGTACAAGGTTGTACAAGTGTGTACAAGGGTGTACAAGTTTTTACAAGGTTGTACAAGTGTGTACAAGGTTGTACAAGTGTGTACAAGGCTGTACAATTGTGTACAAGGTTGTACAAGTGTGTACAAGGTTGTACAAGTGTGTACAAGGTTGTACAATTGTGTACAAGGCTGTACAAGTGTGTACAAGGTTGTACAAGTGTGTATAAGGCTGTACAATTGTGTACAAGGTTGTACAAGTGTGTACAAGGTTGTACAAGTGTGTACAAGGTTGTACAATTGTGTACAAGACTGTACAAGTGTGTACAAAGTTGTGCAAGTGTGTACAAGGTTGTACAAGTGTGTACAAGGTTGTACAATTGTGTACAAGGTTGTACAAGTGTGTACAAGGTTGTACAAGTGTGTACAAGGGTGTACAATCGTGTACAATGATGTACAAGTTTGTACAAGATTTTACAAGTGTGTACTGGGTTGTACAAGTGTGTACAAGATTGTATAAGTTTGTACAAGGTTGTACAAGTGTGTACAAGGGTGTACAAGTGTGTACAAATGTGTACAAGTGTGTACAGGGGTGTACAAGTTTGTACAACGGTGTACAAGTTTTACAAGGTTGTACAAGTGTGTACAAGGTTGTACAAGTTGTGTACTGGGTTGTACAAGTGTGTACAAGATTGTATAAGTTTGTACAAGGTTGTACAAGTGTGTACAAGGGTGTACAAGTGTGTACAAATGTGTACAAGTGTGTACAGGGGTGTACAAGTTTGTACAAGGGTGTACAAGTTTTACAAGGTTGTACAAGTGTGTACAAGGTTGTACAAGTTGTGTACAAGGTTGTACATGTGTGTACAAGGGTGTACAAGTGTGTACAAGGTTGTACAAGTGTGTACAAGCTTGTACAAGTGTGTACAAGGGTGTACAAGTGTGTACAAGGTTGTACAAGTTTTTACAAGGTTGTACAAGTGTGTACAAGGGTGTAAAATCGTGTACAAGGATGTACATGTTTGTACAAGTTTGTACAAGGTTGTACAAGTGTGTACAAGGATGTACAAGTTTGTACAAGGGTGTACAAGTGTGTACGATAAGTAAAAGTGTGTACAAGGGTGTACAAGGTTGTACAAGTGTGTACAAGGTTGTACAATTGTGTACAAGGCTGTACAAGTGTGTACAAGGTTGTACAATTGTGTACAAGGCTGTACAAGTGTGTACAAGATTGTACAAGTGTGTACAAGATTGTACAAGTGTGTACAAGGTTGTACAAGTGTGTACAAGGATGTACAAGTTTGTACAAGGGTGTACAAGTGTGTACGATGTGTAAAAGTTTGTACAAGGGTGTACAAGGTTGTACAAGTGTGTACAAGGTTGTACAATTGTGTACAAGGCTGTACAAGTGTGTACAACCTTGTACACACTTGTACAACCTTGTACACACTTGTACAACCTTGTACACAATTGTACAGCCTTGTACACACTTGTACAACCTTGTACACACTTGTACAACCTTGTAAAAACTTGTACACCCTTGTACACACTTGTACAACCTTGTACAATTTTGTACACACTTGTACAGCCTTGTACACAATTGTACAACCTTGTACACACTTGTACAACCTTGTACACAATTGTACAACCTCGTACACACTTGTACAACCTTGTACACACTTGTACAACCTTGTACACACTTGTACAACCTTGTACACACTTGTACAACCTTGTACACACTTGTACAACCTTGTACACACTTGTACAACCTTTTACACACTTGTACAGCCTTGTACACAATTGTACAACCTTGTACACACTTGTACAGCCTTGTACACAATTGTACAACCTTGTACACACTTGTACAACCTTGTACACCCTTGTACACACTTTTACTTATCGTACACACTTGTACACCCTTGTACAAACTTGTACATCCTTGTACACACTTGTACAACCTTGTACAAACTTGTACATCCTTGTACACGATTTTACACCCTTGTACACACTTGTACAACCTTGTAAAAACTTGTACAACCTTGTACACACTTGTACAAGCTTGTACACACTTGTACAAGCATGTACACACTTGTACAACCTTGTACACACTTGTACAACCTTGTACACACTTGTACAACCTTGTACACACTTGTACAACCTTGTACACACTTGTACAACCTTGTACACACTTGTACAACCTTGTACACACTTGTACAACCTTGTACACACTTGTACAACCTTGTACACACTTGTACAACCTTGTACACACTTGTACAACCTTGTACACACTTGTACAACCTTGTACACACTTGTACAACCTTGTACACAATTGTACAACCTTGTACACACTTGTACAGCCTTGTACACAATTGTAAAACCTTGTACACACTTGTACAACCTTGTACACCCTTGTACACACTTTTACTTATCGTACACACTTGTACACCCTTGTACAAACTTGTACATCCTTATACACACTTGTACAACCTTGTACAAACTTGTACAAACTTGTACATCCTTGTACACACTTGTACACCCTTGTACACACTTGTACAAGCTTGTACACACTTGTACAAGCTTGTACACACTTGTACAACCTTGTACACACTTGTACAACCTTGTACACACTTGTACAACCTTGTACACACTTGTACAACCTTGTACACACTTGTACAACCTTGTACACACTTGTACAACCTTGTACACACTTGTACAACCTTGTACACAATTGTACAACCTTGTACACACTTGTACAACCTTGTACACACTTGTACAACCTTGTACACACTTGTACAACCTTGTACACAATTGTACAACCTTGTACACACTTGTACAACCTTGTACACACTTGTACAACCTTGAACACACTTGTACAGCCTTGTACACACTTGTACAACCTTGTACACACTTGTACAACCTTGTACACACTTGTACAACCTTGTACACAATTGTACAGCCTTGTACACACTTGTACAACCTTGTACACACTTGTACAGCCTTGTACACAATTGTACAACCTTGTACACACTTGTACAACCTTGTACACACTTGTACAACCTTGTACACAATTGTACAGCCTTGTACACACTTGTACATCCTCGTAAAAACTTGTACACCTTTGTACACACTTGTACAACCTTGTACAACCTTGTACACACTTGTACAGCCTTGTACAACCTTGTACACACTTGTAGAGCCTTGTAAAAACTTGTACACCCTTGTACACACATGTACAACCTTGTACACAACTTGTACAACCTTGTACACACTTGTACAACCTTGTAAAACTTGTACACATTTGTACACACTTGTACGACCTTGTACACACTTGTACAACCTTGTACAAACTTATACAATCTTGTACACACTTGTACAACCCAGTACACACTTGTACAATCTTGTACAAACTTGTACTCCCTTGTACAAACTTGTACAACCTTGTACACAATTGTAAAACCTTGTACACACTGGTACAACCTTGTACAAACTTGTACACACTTGTACAAACTTTTACATCCTTGTACACATTTGTACCCTTGTACACACTTGTACAACCTTGTACAACCTTGTACAAACCTGTACACCCTTGTACACACTTGTACAAGCTTGTGTACACACTTGTACAAGCTTGTACACGATTGTACACCCTTGTACACACTTGTGCACCCTTGTACAAACTTGTACATCCTTGTACACACTTGTACAACCTTGTACAAACTTGTACAAACTTGTACAAACTTGTACATCCTTGTACACGATTGTTCACCCTTGTACACACTTGTACAACCTTGTACACACTTGTACAACCTGATACACAATTGTACAACCTTGTACACACTTGTACAACCTTGTACACACTTGTACAACCTTGTACACACTTGTACAACCTTGTACACACTTGTACAGCCTTGTACACAATTGTACAACCTTGTACACAATTGTACAACCTTGTACACACTTGTACAACCTTGTACACACTTGTACAACCTTGTACACAATTGTACAGCCTTGTACACACTTGTACAACCTTGTACACACTTGTACAGCCTTGTACAAAATTGTACAACCTTGTACACACTTGTACAGCCTTGTACACAATTGTATAACCTTGTACACACTTGTACAACCTTGTACACCCTTGTACAAACTTTTACACATCGTACACACTTGTACACCCTTGTACAAACTTGTACATCCTAGTACACACTTGTACAACCTTGTACACACTTGTACAATCTTGTACACACTTGTACAGCCTTGTACACAATTGTACAACCTTGTACACACTTGTACAGCCTTGTACACAATTGTACAACCTTGTACACACTTGTACAACCTTGTACACCCTTGTACACACTTTTACTTATCGTACACACTTGTACACCCTTGTACAAACTTGTACATCCTTGTACACACTTGTACAACCTTGTACAAACTTGTACAAACTTGTACATCCTTGTACACGATTTTACACCCTTGTACACACTTGTACAACCTTGTAAAAACTTGTACAACCTTGTACAAACTTGTACACCCTTGTACACACTTGTACAAGCTTGTACACACTTGTACAACCTTGTACACACTTGTACACCCTTGTACACACATGTACAACCTTGTACACAACTTGTACAACCTTGTACACACTTGTACAACCTTGTAAAACTTGTACACCCTTGTACAAACTTGTACACCCCTGTACACACTTGTACACATTTGTACACACTTGTACACCCTTGTACACACTTGTACAACCTTGTACAAACTTATACAATCTTGTACACACTTGTACAACCCAGTACACACTTGTACAACCCAGTACACAACTTGTACAACCTTGTACACACTTGTACAACCTTGTAAAACTTGTACACCCTTGTACAAACTTGTACACCCCTGTACACACTTGTACACATTTGTACACACTTGTACACCCTTGTACACACTTGTACAACCTTGTACAAACTTATACAATCTTGTACTCACTTGTACAACCCAGTACACACTTGTACAATCTTGTACAAACTTGTACATCCTTGTACACGATTGTACACCCTTGTACACACTTGTACAACCTTGTACACACTTGTACAACCTTGTACACAATTGTACAACCTTGTACACACTTGTACAACCTTGTTTACACTTGCACAACTTTGTACACACTTGTACAGTCTTGTACACAATTGTACAGCCTTGTACACACTTGTACAACCTTGTACACAATTGTACAACCTTGTACACACTTGTACAACCTTGTACACACTTGTACAACCTTGTACACAATTGTACAGCCTTGTACACACTTGTACAACCTTGTACACACTTGTACAACCTTGTACACACTTGTACAACCTTGTAAAAACTTGTACACCCTTGTACACACTTGTACAACCTTGTACAACCTTGTACACACTTGTACAGCCTTGTACACAATTGTACATACTTGTACACACTTGTACAACCTTGTACACAATTGTACAACCTCGTACACACTTATACAACCTTGTACACACTTGTACAACCTTGTACACACTTGTACAACCTTGTACACACTTGTACAACCTTGTACACACTTGTACAACCTTTTACACACTTGTACAGCCTTGTACACAATTGTACAACCTAGTACACACTTGTACAGCCTTGTACACAATTGTACAACCTTGTACACACTTGTACAACCTTGTACACCCTTGTACACACTTTTACTTATCGTACACACTTGTACACCCTTGTACAAACTTGTACATCCTTGTACACACTTGTACAACCTTGTACAAACTTGTACATCCTTGTACACGATTTTACACCCTTGTACACACTTGTACAACCTTGTAAAAACTTATACAACCTTGTACACACTTGTACACCCTTGTACACACTTGTACAAGCTTGTACACACTTGTACAACCATGTACACACTTGTACAACCTTGTACACACTTGTACAACCTTGTACACACTTGTACAACCTTGTACACACTTGTACAACCTTGTACACACTTGTACAACCTTGTACACACTTGTACAACCTTGTACACACTTGTACAACCTTGTACACACTTGTACAGCCTTGTACACAATTGTACAACCTTGTACACACTTGTACAGCCTTGTACACAATTGTAAAACCTTGTACACACTTGTACAACCTTGTACACCCTTGTACACACTTTTACTTATCGTACACACTTGTACACCCTTGTACAAACTTGTACATCCTTGTACACACTTGTACAACCTTGTACAAACTTGTACAAACTTGTACATCCTTGTACACGATTTTACACCCTTGTACACACTTGTACAACCTTGTAAAAACTTGTACAACCTTGTACACACTTGTACAAGCTTGTACACACTTGTACAAGCTTGTACACACTTGTACAAGCTTGTACAAACTTGTACAAGCTTGTACACACTTGTACAAGCTTGTACACACTTGTACAAGCTTGTACACACTTGTACAAGCTTGTACACACTTGTACAAGGTTGTACACACTTGTACAACCTTGTACACACTTGTACAACCTTGTACACACTTGTACAACCTTGTACACACTTGTACAACCTTGTACACACTTGTACAACCTTGTACACACTTGTACAACCTTGTACACACTTGTACAACCTTGTACACACTTGTACAACCTTGTACACACTTGTACAACCTTGTACACACTTGTACAACCTTTTACACAATTGTACAACCTTGTACACACTTGTACAACCTTGTACACACTTGTACAACCTTGTACACACTTGTACAACCTTGTACACACTTGTACAGCCTTGTACACAATTGTACAACCTTGTACACACTTGTACAGCCTTGTACACAATTGTAAAACCTTGTACACACTTGTACAACCTTGTACACCCTTGTACACACTTTTACTTATCGTACACACTTGTACACCCTTGTACAAACTTGTACATCCTTATACACACTTGTACAACCTTGTACAAACTTGTACAAACTTGTACATCCTTGTACACGATTTTACACCCTTGTACACACTTGTACAACCTTGTAAAAACTTGTACAACCTTGTACACACTTGTACACCCTTGTACACACTTGTACAAGCTTGTACACACTTGTACAAGCTTGTACACACTTGTACAAGCTTGTACACACTTGTACAAGCTTGTACACACTTGTACAACCTTGTACACACTTGTACAACCTTGTACACACTTGTACAACCTTGTACACACTTGTACAACCTTGTACACACTTGTACAACCTTGTACACACTTGTACAACCTTGTAAAACTTGTTTTTACAAGGCTCTACAAGTGTGTACAAGGTTGTACAAGGCTGTACAAGTGTGTACAAGGTTGTACAAGGTTGTACAAGTGTGTACAAAGGTGTACAAGTTTTTACGAGGATGTACAAGTGTGTACAAGGTTGTACAAGTGTGTACAAGGCTGTACAATTGTGTACAAGGTTGTACAAGTGTGTACAAGGTTGTACAAGTGTGTACAAGGTTGTACAATTGTGTACAAGGTTGTACAATTGTGTACAAGGCTGTACAAGTGTGTACAAGGCTGTACAAGTGTGTACAAGGTTGTACAAGTGTGTACAAGGCTGTACAATTGTGTACAAGGTTGTACAAGTGTGTACAAGGTTGTACAAGTGTGTACAAGGTTGTACAATTGTGTACAAGGCTGTACAAGTGTGTTCAAGGTTGTACAAGTGTGTACAAGGTTGTACAAGTGTGCACAAGGTTGTACAATTGTGTACAAGGTTGTACAAGTGTGTACAAGGTTGTACAAGTGTGTACAAGGTTGTACAATTGTGTACAAGGTTGTACAAGTGTGTACAAGGTTGTACAAGTGTGTACAAGGTTGTACAAGTGTGTACAAGGTTGTACAAGTGTGTACAAGGTTGTACAAGTGTGTACAAGGTTGTACAAGTGTGTACAAGGTTGTACAAGTGTGAACAAGGTTGTACAAGTGTGTACAAGGTTGTTCAAGTGTGTACAAGGTTGTACAAGTGTGTACAAGGTTGTACAAGTGTGTACAAGCTTGTACAAGTGTGTACAAGCTTGTACAAGTGTGTACAAGCTTGTAAAAGTGTGTACAAGCTTGTACAAGTGTGTACAAGGGTGTGCAAGTGTGTACAAGGTTGTACAAGTTTTTACAAGGTTGTACAAGTGTGTACAAGGGTGTAAAATCGTGTACAAGGATGTACAAGTATGTACAAGTTTGTACAAGGTTGTACAAGTGTGTATAAGGAGGTACAAGTTTGTACAAGGGTGTACAAGTGTGTACGATAAGTAAAAGTGTGTACAAGGGTGTACAAGGTTGTACAAGTGTGTACAAGGTTTTACAATTGTGTACAAGGCTGTACAAGTGTGTACAAGGTTGTAAAATTGTGTACAAGGCTGTACAAGTGTGTACAAGGTTGTACAAGTGTGTACAAGGTTGTACAAGTGTGTACAAGGTTGTACAAGTGTGTACAAGGTTGTACAAGTGTGTACAAGGTTGTACAATTGTGTAAAAGGTTGTACAAGTGTGTACAAGGTTGTACAAGTGTGTACAAGGTTGTACAAGTGTGTACAAGGTTGTACAAGTGTGTACAAGGTTGTACAAGTGTGTACAAGGTTGTACAAGTGTGTACAAGGTTGTACAAGTGTGTACAAGGTTGTACAAGTGTGTACAAGGTTGTACAAGTGTGTACAAGGTTGTACAAGTGTGTACAAGGTTGTACAAGTGTGTACAAGCTTGTACAAGTGTGTACAAGCGTGTACAAGTGTGTACAAGGGTGTACAAGTGTGTACAAGGTTGTACAAGTTTTTACAAGGTTGTACAAGTGTGTACAAGGGTGTAAAATCGTGTACAAGGATGTACAAGTTTGTACAAGTTTGTACAAGGTTGTACAAGTGTGTACAAGGATGTACAAGTTTGTACAAGGGTGTACAAGTGTGTACGATAAGTAAAAGTGTGTACAAGGGTGTACAAGGTTGTACAAGTGTGTACAAGGTTTTACAATTGTGTACAAGGCTGTACAAGTGTGTACAAGGTTGTACAATTGTGTACAAGGCTGTACAAGTGTGTACAAGGTTGTACAAGTGTGTACAAGGTTGTACAAGTGTGTACAAGGTTGTACAAGTGTGTACAAGGTTGTACAAGTGTGTACAAGGTTGTACAAGTGTGTACAAGGTTGTACAAGTGTGTACAAGGTTGTACAAGTGTGTACAAGGTTGTACAAGTGTGTACAAGGTTGTACAAGTGTGTACATGGTTGTACAAGTGTGTACAAGCTTGTACAAGTGTGTACAAGGGTGTACAAGTGTGTACAAGGTTGTACAAGTTTTTACAAGGTTGTACAAGTGTGTACAAGGGTGTAAAATCGTGTACAAGGATGTACAAGGGTGTACAAGTGTGTACGATAAGTAAAAGTGTGTACAAGGGTGTACAAGGTTGTACAAGTGTGTACAAGGTTGTACAATTGTGTACAAGGCTGTACAAGTGTGTACAAGATTGTACAATTGTGTACAAGGCTGTACAAGTGTGTAAAAGGTTGTACAAGTGTGTACAAGGTTGTACAAGTGTGTACAAGGTTGTACAAGTGTGTACAAGGTTGTACAAGTGTGTACAAGGTTGTATAAGTGTTTACGAGGTTGTACAATTGTGTACGAGGTTGTACAAGTATGTACAAGTATGTACAATTGTGTACAAGGCTGTACAAGTGTGTACAAGGTTGTACAAGGTTGTACAAGTGTGTACAAGGGTGTACAAGTTTTTACAAGGTTGTACAAGTGTGTACAAGGTTGTACAAGTGTGTACAAGGCTGTACAATTGTGTACAAGGTTGTACAAGTGTGTACAAGGTTGTACAAGTGTGTACAAGGTTGTACAATTGTGTACAAGGCTGTACAAGTGTGTACAAGGCTGTACAAGTGTGTACAAGGTTGTACAAGTGTGTACAAGGCTGTACAATTGTGTACAAGGTTGTACAAGTGTGTACAAAGGTTGTACAAGTGTGTACAAGGTTGTACAATTGTGTACAAGACTGTACAAGTGTGTACAAAGTTGTGCAAGTGTAAACAAGGTTGTACAAGTGTGTACAAGGTTGTACAATTGTGTACAAGGTTGTACAAGTGTGTACAAGGTTGTACAAGTGTGTACAAGGGTGTACAATCGTGTACAAGGATGTACAAGTTTGTACAAGATTGTACAAGTGTGTACTGGGTTGTACAAGTGTGTACAAGATTGTATAAGTTTGTACAAGGTTGTACAAGTGTGTACAAGGGTGTACAAGTGTGTACAAATGTGTACAAGTGTGTACAGGGGTGTACAAGTTTGTACAAGGGTGTACAAGTTTTACAAGGTTGTACAAGTGTGTACAAGGTTGTACAAGTTGTGTACTGGGTTGTACAAGTGTGTACAAGATTGTATAAGTTTGTACAAGGTTGTACAAGTGTGTACAAGGGTGTACAAGTGTGTACAAATGTGTACAAGTGTGTACAGGGGTGTACAAGTTTGTACAAGGGTGTACAAGTTTTACAAGGTTGTACAAGTGTGTACAAGGTTGTACAAGTTGTGTACAAGGTTGTACATGTGTATACAAGGGTGTACAAGTGTGTACAAGGTTGTACAAGTGTGTACAAGCTTGTACAAGTGTGTACAAGGGTGTACAAGTGTGTACAAGGTTGTACAAGTTTTTACAAGGTTGTACAAGGGTGTAAAATCGTGTACAAGGATGTACAAGTTTGTACAAGTTTGTACAAGGTTGTACAAGTGTGTACAAGGATGTACAAGTTTGTACAAGGGTGTACAAGTGTGTACGATAAGTAAAAGTGTGTACAAGGGTGTACAAGGTTGTACAAGGGTGTACAAGGGTGTACAAGTGTGTACAAATGTGTACAAGTGTGTACAGGGGTGTACAAGTTTGTACAAGGGTGTACAAGTTTTACAAGGTTGTACAAGTGTGTACAAGGTTGTACAAGTTGTGTGCTGGGTTGTACAAGTGTGTACAAGATTGTATAAGTTTGTACAAGGCTGTACAAGTGTGTACAAGGTTGTACAATTGTGTACAAGGCTGTACAAGTGTGTACAAGATTGTACAAGTGTGTACAAGGTTGTACAAGTGTGTACAAGGATGTACAAGTTTGTACAAGGGTGTACAAGTGTGTACGTTGTGTAAAAGTTTGTACAAGGGTGTACAAGGTTGTACAAGTGTGTACAAGGTTGTACAATTGTGTACAAGGCTGTACAAGTGTGTACAAGGTTGTACAATTTTGTACAAGGCTGTACAAGTGTGTACAAGGTTGTACAAGTGTGTACAAGGCTGTACAATTGTATACAAGGTTGTACAAGTGTGTACAATGTTGTACAAGTGTGTACAAGGTTGTACAATTGTGTACAAGGCTGTACAAGTGTGTACAAGGTTGTACAAGTGTGTACAAGGTTGTACAAGTGTGAACAAGGTTGTACAAGTGTGTACAAGGTTGTACAAGTGTGTACAAGGTTGTACAATTGTGTATCAGGTTGTACAAGTGTGTACAAGGTTGTACAAGTGTGTACAAGGGTGAACAATCGTGTACAAGGATGTACAAGTTTGTACAAGTTTGTACAAGGTTGTACAAGTGTGTACAAGGATGTACAAGTTTGTACAAGGGTGCACAAGTGTGTACAAGGGTGTACAATCGTGTACAAGCTTGTACAAGTGTGTACAAGGGTGTACAGGTTTGTACAAGGTTGTACAAGGTTGTACAAGTGTGTACAAGGGTGTACAAATGTGTACAAGGATGTAAAAGTTTGTACAAGTGTGTACAAGTTTGTACAAGGTTGTACAAGTGTGTACAAGGTTTTACAATTGTGTACAAGGTTGTACAAGTTTGTACAAGGGAGTACAAGTTTGTACAAGATTGTACAAGTGTGTACTGGGTTGTACAAGTGTGTACAAGATTGTATAAGTTTGTACAAGGTTGTACAAGTGTGTACAAGGTTGTACAAGTGTGTACAAGGTTGTACAATTGTGTACAAGGTTGTACAAGTGTGTACAAGGTTGTACAAGTGTGTACAAGGTTGTACAAGTGTGTACAAGGTTGTACAAGTGTGTACAAGGTTGTACAAGTGTGTACAAGGTTGTACAAGTGTGTACAAGGTTGTTCAAGTGTGTACAAGGTTGTACAAGTGTGTACAAGGTTGTACAAGTGTGTACAAGCTTGTACAAGTGTGTACAAGCTTGTAAAAGTGTGTACAAGCTTGTACAAGTGTGTACAAGGGTGTACAAGTGTGTACAAGGTTGTACAAGTTTTTACAAGGTTGTACAAGTGTGTACAAGGGTGTAAAATCGTGTACAAGGATGTACAAGTATGTACAAGTTTGTACAAGGTTGTACAAGTGTGTATAAGGAGGTACAAGTTTGTACAAGGGTGTACAAGTGTGTACGATAAGTAAAAGTGTGTACAAGGGTGTACAAGGTTGTACAAGTGTGTACAAGGTTTTACAATTGTGTACAAGGCTGTACAAGTGTGTACAAGGTTGTAAAATTGTGTACAAGGCTGTACAAGTGTGTACAAGGTTGTACAAGTGTGTACAAGGTTGTACAAGTGTGTACAAGGTTGTACAAGTGTGTACAAGGTTGTACAAGTGTGTACAAGGTTGTACAAGTGTGTACAAGGTTGTACAATTGTGTAAAAGGTTGTACAAGTGTGTACAAGGTTGTACAAGTGTGTACAAGGTTGTACAAGTGTGTACAAGGTTGTACAAGTGTGTACAAGGTTGTACAAGTGTGTACAAGGTTGTACAATTGTGTATCAGGTTGTACAAGTGTGTACAAGGTTGTACAAGTGTGTACAAGGGTGAACAATCGTGTACAAGGATGTACAAGTTTGTACAAGTTTGTACAAGTTTGTACAAGGTTGTACAAGTGTGTACAAGGATGTACAAGTTTGTACAAGGGTGCACAAGTGTGTACAAGGGTGTACAATCGTGTACAAGCTTGTACAAGTGTGTACAAGGGTGTACAGGTTTGTACAAGGTTGTACAAGGCTGTACAAGTGTGTACAAGGTTGTAAAATTGTGTACAAGGCTGTACAAGTGTGTACAAGGTTGTACAAGTGTGTACAAGGTTGTACAAGTGTGTACAAGGTTGTACAATTGTGTAAAAGGTTGTACAAGTGTGTACAAGGTTGTACAAGTGTGTACAAGGTTGTACAAGTGTGTACAAGGTTGTACAAGTGTGTACAAGGTTGTACAAGTGTGTACAAGGTTGTACAAGTGTGTACAAGGTTGTACAAGTGTGTACAAGGTTGTACAAGTGTGTACAAGCTTGTACAAGTGTGTACAAGCTTGTACAAGTGTGTACAAGGGTGTACAAGTGTGTACAAGGTTGTACAAGTTTTTACAAGGTTGTACAAGTGTGTACAAGGGTGTAAAATCGTGTACAAGGATGTACAAGTTTGTACAAGTTTGTACAAGGTTGTACAAGTGTGTACAAGGATGTACAAGTTTGTACAAGGGTGTACAAGTGTGTACGATAAGTAAAAGTGTGTACAAGGGTGTACAAGGTTGTACAAGTGTGTACAAGGTTTTACAATTGTGTACAAGGCTGTACAAGTGTGTACAAGGTTGTACAATTGTGTACAAGGCTGTACAAGTGTGTACAAGGTTGTACAAGTGTGTACAAGGTTGTACAAGTGTGTACAAGATTGTACAAGTGTGTACAAGGTTGTACAAGTGTGTACAAGGTTGTACAAGTGTGTACAAGGTTGTACAAGTGTGTACAAGGTTGTACAAGTGTGTACAAGGTTGTACAAGTGTGTACAAGGTTGTACAAGTGTGTACAAGGTTGTACAAGTGTGTACAAGGTTGTACAAGTGTGTACATGGTTGTACAAGTGTGTACAAGCTTGTACAAGTGTGTACAAGGGTGTACAAGTGTGTACAAGGTTGTACAAGTTTTTACAAGGTTGTACAAGTGTGTACAAGGGTGTAAAATCGTGTACAAGGATGTACAAGGGTGTACAAGTGTGTACGATAAGTAAAAGTGTGTACAAGGGTGTACAAGGTTGTACAAGTGTGTACAAGGTTGTACAATTGTGTACAAGGCTGTACAAGTGTGTACAAGATTGTACAATTGTGTACAAGGCTGTACAAGTGTGTAAAAGGTTGTACAAGTGTGTACAAGGTTGTACAAGTGTGTACAAGGTTGTACAAGTGTGTACAAGGTTGTACAAGTGTGTACAAGGTTGTACAAGTGTGTACAAGGTTGTATAAGTGTGTACGAGGTTGTACAATTGTGTACGAGGTTGTACAAGTGTGTACAAGTATGTACAATTGTGTACAAGGCTGTACAAGTGTGTACAAGGTTGTACAAGGTTGTACAAGGTTGTACAAGTGTGTACAAGGGTGTACAAGTTTTTACAAGGTTGTACAAGTGTGTACAAGGTTGTACAAGTGTGTACAAGGCTGTACAATTGTGTACAAGGTTGTACAAGTGTGTACAAGGTTGTACAAGTGTGTACAAGGTTGTACAATTGTGTACAAGGCTGTACAAGTGTGTACAAGGTTGTACAAGTGTGTACAAGGCTGTACAATTGTGTACAAGGTTTTACAAGTGTGTACAAGGTTGTACAAGTGTGTACAAGGTTGTACAATTGTGTACAAGACTGTACAAGTGTGTACAAAGTTGTGCAAGTGTAAACAAGGTTGTACAAGTGTGTACAAGGTTGTACAATTGTGTACAAGGTTGTACAAGTGTGTACAAGGTTGTACAAGTGTGTACAAGGGTGTACAATCGTGTACAAGGATGTACAAGTTTGTACAAGATTGTACAAGTGTGTACTGGGTTGTACAAGTGTGTACAAGATTGTATAAGTTTGTACAAGGTTGTACAAGTGTGTACAAGGGTGTACAAGTGTGTACAAATGTGTACAAGTGTGTACAGGGGTGTACAAGTTTGTACAAGGGTGTACAAGTTTTACAAGGTTGTACAAGTGTGTACAAGGTTGTACAAGTTGTGTACTGGGTTGTACAAGTGTGTACAAGATTGTATAAGTTTGTACAAGGTTGTACAAGTGTGTACAAGGGTGTACAAGTGTGTACAAATGTGTACAAGTGTGTACAGGGGTGTACAAGTTTGTACAAGGGTGTACAAGTTTTACAAGGTTGTACAAGTGTGTACAAGGTTGTACAAGTTGTGTACAAGGTTGTACATGTGTATACAAGGGTGTACAAGTGTGTACAAGGTTGTACAAGTGTGTACAAGCTTGTACAAGTGTGTACAAGGGTGTACAAGTGTGTACAAGGTTGTACAAGTTTTTACAAGGTTGTACAAGGGTGTAAAATCGTGTACAAGGATGTACAAGTTTGTACAAGTTTGTACAAGGTTGTACAAGTGTGTACAAGGATGTACAAGTTTGTACAAGGGTGTACAAGTGTGTACGATAAGTAAAAGTGTGTACAAGGGTGTACAAGGTTGTACAAGTGTGTACAAGGTTGTACAATTGTGTACAAGGCTGTACAAGTGTGTACAAGGTTGTACAATTGTGTACAAGGCTGTACAAGTGTGTACAAGATTGTACAAGTGTGTACAAGGTTGTACAAGTGTGTACAAGGATGTACAAGTTTGTACAAGGGTGTACAAGTGTGTACGTTGTGTAAAAGTTTGTACAAGGGTGTACAAGGTTGTACAAGTGTGTACAAGGTTGTACAATTGTGTACAAGGCTGTACAAGTGTGTACAAGGTTGTACAATTTTGTACAAGGCTGTACAAGTGTGTACAAGGTTGTACAAGTGTGTACAAGGCTGTACAATTGTATACAAGGTTGTACAAGTGTGTACAAGGTTGTACAAGTGTGTACAAGGTTGTACAAGTGTGTACAAGGTTGTACAATTGTGTACAAGGCTGTACAAGTGTGTACAAGGTTGTACAAGTGTGTACAAGGTTGTACAAGTGTGAACAAGGTTGTACAAGTGTGTACAAGGTTGTACAAGTGTGTACAAGGTTGTACAATTGTGTATCAGGTTGTACAAGTGTGTACAAGGTTGTACAAGTGTGTACAAGGGTGAACAATCGTGTACAAGGATGTACAAGTTTGTACAAGTTTGTACAAGTTTGTACAAGGTTGTACAAGTGTGTACAAGGATGTACAAGTTTGTACAAGGGTGCACAAGTGTGTACAAGGGTGTACAATCGTGTACAAGCTTGTACAAGTGTGTACAAGGGTGTACAGGTTTGTACAAGGTTGTACAAGGTTGTACAAGTGTGTACAAGGGTGTACAAATGTGTACAAGGATGTAAAAGTTTGTACAAGTGTGTACAAGTTTGTACAAGGTTGTACAAGTGTGTACAAGGTTTTACAATTGTGTACAAGGTTGTACAAGTTTGTACAAGGGAGTACAAGTTTGTACAAGATTGTACAAGTGTGTACTGGGTTGTACAAGTGTGTACAAGATTGTATAAGTTTGTACAAGGTTGTACAAGTGTGTACAAGGGTGTACACGTGTGTACAAATGTGTACAAGTTTTACAAGGTTGTACGTGTGTGTATAAGGTTGTACAAGTTGTGTACAAGGTTGTACATGTGTGTACAAGGGTGTACAAGTTTTTACAAGGCTCTACAAGTGTGTACAAGGTTGTACAAGGCTGTAGAAGTGTGTACAAGGTTGTACAAGGTTGTACAAGTGTGTACAAAAGTGTACAAGTTTTTACGAGGATGTACAAGTGTGTACAAGGTTGTACAAGTGTGTACAAGGCTGTACAATTGTGTACAAGGTTGTACAAGTGTGTACAAGGTTGTACAAGTGTGTACAAGGTTGTACAATTGTGTACAAGGCTGTACAAGTGTGTACAAGGTTGTACAAGTGTGTACAAGGCTGTACAATTGTGTACAAGGTTGTACAAGTGTGTACAAGGTTGTACAAGTGTGTACAAGGTTGTACAATTGTGTACAAGGCTGTACAAGTGTGTTCAAGGTTGTACAAGTGTGTACAAGGTTGTGCAAGTGTGTACAAGGTTGTACAATTGTGTACAAGGTTGTACAATTGTGTACAAGGTTGTACAAGTGTGTACAAGGTTGTACAAGTGTGTACAAGGTTGTACAATTGTGTACAAGGTTGTACAAGTGTGTACAAGGTTGTACAAGTGTGTACAAGGTTGTACAAGTGTGTACAAGGTTGTACAAGTGTGTACAAGGTTGTACAAGTGTGTACAAGGTTGTACAAGTGTGTACAAGGTTGTTCAAGTGTGTACAAGCTTGTACAAGTGTGTACAAGCTTGTACAAGTGTGTACAAGCTTGTACAAGTGTGTACAAACTTGTACAAGTGTGTACAAGGGTGTACAAGTGTGTACAAGGTTGTACAAGTTTTTACAAGGTTGTACAAGTGTGTACAAGGGTGTAAAATCGTGTACAAGGATGTACAAGTTTGTACAAGTTTGTACAAGGTTGTACAAGTGTGTATAAGGATGTACAAGTTTGTACAAGGGTGTACAAATGTGTACGATAAGTAAAAGTGTGTACAAGGGTGTACAAGGTTGTACAAGTGTGTACATGGTTTTACAATTGTGTACAAGGCTGTACAAGTGTGGACAAGGCTGTACAAGTGTGTACAAGGCTGTACAAGTGTGTACAAGGTTGTACAAGTGTGTACAAGGTTGTACAAGTGTGTACAAGGTTGTACAAGTGTGTACAAGGTTGTACAAGTGTGTACAAGGTTGTACAAGTGTGTACAAGGTTGTACAAGTGTGTACAAGGTTGTACAAGTGTGTACAAGGTTGTACAAGTGTGTACAAGGGTGTAAAATCGTGTACAAGGATGTACAAGTTTGTACAAGGTTGTACAAGTGTGTACAAGGATGTACAAGTTTGTACAAGGGTGTACAAGTGTGTACGATAAGTAAAAGTGTGTACAAGGGTGTACATGGTTGTACAAGTGTGTACAAGGTTGTACAATTGTGTACAAGGCTGTACAAGTGTGTACAAGGTTGTACAATTGTGTACAAGGCTGTACAATTGTGTAAAAGGTTGTACAAGTGTGTACAAGTTTGTACAAGTGTGTACAAGGTTGTACAAGTGTGTACAAGGTTGTACAAGTGTGTACAAGGTTGTACAAGTGTGTACAAGGTTGTACAAGTGTGTACAAGGTTGTACAAGTGTGTACAAGGTTGTACAAGTGTGTACAAGGTTGTACAAGTGTGTACAAGCTTGTACAAGTGTGTACAAGCTTGTACAAGTGTGTACAAGGGTGTACAAGTGTGTACAAGGTTGTACAAGTTTTTACAAGGTTGTACAAGTGTGTACAAGGGTGTAAAATCGTGTACAAGGATGTACAAGTTTGTACAAGTTTGTACAAGGTTGTACAAGTGTGTACAAGGATGTACAAGTTTGTACAAGGGTGTACAAGTGTGTACGATAAGTAAAAGTGTGTACAAGGGTGTACAAGGTTGTACAAGTGTGTACAAGGTTTTACAATTGTGTACAAGGCTGTACAAGTGTGTACAAGGTTGTACAATTGTGTACAAGGCTGTACAAGTGTGTACAAGGTTGTACAAGTGTGTACAAGGTTGTACAAGTGTGTACAAGGTTGTACAAGTGTGTACAAGGTTGTACAAGTGTGTACAAGGTTGTACAAGTGTGTACAAGGTTGTACAAGTGTGTACAAGGTTGTACAAGTGTGTACAAGGTTGTACAAGTGTGTACAAGGTTGTACAAGTGTGTACAAGGTTGTACAAGTGTGTACAAGGTTGTACAAGTGTGTACATGGTTGTACAAGTGTGTACAAGCTTGTACAAGTGTGTACAAGGGTGTACAAGTGTGTACAAGGTTGTACAAGTTTTTACAAGGTTGTACAAGTGTGTACAAGGGTGTAAAATCGTGTACAAGGATGTACAAGGGTGTACAAGTGTGTACGATAAGTAAAAGTGTGTACAAGGGTGTACAAGGTTGTACAAGTGTGTACAAGGTTGTACAATTGTGTACAAGGCTGTACAAGTGTGTACAAGATTGTACAATTGTGTACAAGGCTGTACAAGTGTGTAAAAGGTTGTACAAGTGTGTACAAGGTTGTACAAGTGTGTACAAGGTTGTACAAGTGTGTACAAGGTTGTACAAGTGTGTACAAGGTTGTACAAGTGTGTACAAGGTTGTATAAGTGTGTACGAGGTTGTACAATTGTGTACGAGGTTGTACAAGTGTGTACAAGTATGTACAATTGTGTACAAGGCTGTACAAGTGTGTACAAGGTTGTACAAGGTTGTACAAGTGTGTACAAGGTTGTACAAGTGTGTACAAGGTTGTACAATTGTGTACAAGGCTGTACAAGTGTGTACAAGGTTGTACAAGTGTGTACAAGGCTGTACAATTGTGTACAAGGTTGTACAAGTGTGTACAAGGTTGTACAAGTGTGTACAAGGTTGTACAATTGTGTACAAGACTGTACAAGTGTGTACAAAGTTGTGCAAGTGTAAACAAGGTTGTACAAGTGTGTACAAGGTTGTACAATTGTGTACAAGGTTGTACAAGTGTGTACAAGGTTGTACAAGTGTGTACAAGGGTGTACAATCGTGTACAAGGATGTACAAGTTTGTACAAGATTGTACAAGTGTGTACTGGGTTGTACAAGTGTGTACAAGATTGTATAAGTTTGTACAAGGTTGTACAAGTGTGTACAAGGGTGTACAAGTGTGTACAAATGTGTACAAGTGTGTACAGGGGTGTACAAGTTTGTACAAGGGTGTACAAGTTTTACAAGGTTGTACAAGTGTGTACAAGGTTGTACAAGTTGTGTACTGGGTTGTACAAGTGTGTACAAGATTGTATAAGTTTGTACAAGGTTGTACAAGTGTGTACAAGGGTTTACAAGTGTGTACAAATGTGTACAAGTGTGTACAGGGGTGTACAAGTTTGTACAAGGGTGTACAAGTTTTACAAGGTTGTACAAGTGTGTACAAGGTTGTACAAGTTGTGTACAAGGTTGTACATGTGTATACAAGGGTGTACAAGTGTGTACAAGGTTGTACAAGTGTGTACAAGCTTGTACAAGTGTGTACAAGGGTGTACAAGTGTGTACAAGGTTGTACAAGTTTTTACAAGGTTGTACAAGGGTGTAAAATCGTGTACAAGGATGTACAAGTTTGTACAAGTTTGTACAAGGTTGTACAAGTGTGTACAAGGATGTACAAGTTTGTACAAGGGTGTACAAGTGTGTACGATAAGTAAAAGTGTGTACAAGGGTGTACAAGGTTGTACAAGTGTGTACAAGGTTGTACAATTGTGTACAAGGCTGTACAAGTGTGTACAAGGTTGTACAATTGTGTACAAGGCTGTACAAGTGTGTACAAGATTGTACAAGTGTGTACAAGGTTGTACAAGTGTGTACAAGGATGTACAAGTTTGTACAAGGGTGTACAAGTGTGTACGTTGTGTAAAAGTTTGTACAAGGGTGTACAAGGTTGTACAAGTGTGTACAAGGTTGTACAATTGTGTACAAGGCTGTACAAGTGTGTACAAGGTTGTACAATTTTGTACAAGGCTGTACAAGTGTGTACAAGGTTGTACAAGTGTGTACAAGGCTGTACAATTGTATACAAGGTTGTACAAGTGTGTACAAGGTTGTACAAGTGTGTACAAGGTTGTACAATTGTGTACAAGGCTGTACAAGTGTGTACAAGGTTGTACAAGTGTGTACAAGGTTGTACAAGTGTGAACAAGGTTGTACAAGTGTGTACAAGGTTGTACAAGTGTGTACAAGGTTGTACAATTGTGTATCAGGTTGTACAAGTGTGTACAAGGTTGTACAAGTGTGTACAAGGGTGAACAATCGTGTACAAGGATGTACAAGTTTGTACAAGTTTGTACAAGTTTGTACAAGGTTGTACAAGTGTGTACAAGGATGTACAAGTTTGTACAAGGGTGCACAAGTGTGTACAAGGGTGTACAATCGTGTACAAGCTTGTACAAGTGTGTACAAGGGTGTACAGGTTTGTACAAGGTTATACAAGGTTGTACAAGTGTGTACAAGGGTGTACAAATGTGTACAAGGATGTAAAAGTTTGTACAAGTGTGTACAAGTTTGTACAAGGTTGTACAAGTGTGTACAAGATTTTACAATTGTGTACAAGGTTGTACAAGTTTGTACAAGGGAGTACAAGTTTGTACAAGATTGTACAAGTGTGTACTGGGTTGTACAAGTGTGTACAAGATTGTATACGTTTTACAAGGTTGTACAAGTGTGTACAAGGTTGTACAAGTTGTGTACAAGGTTGTACATGTGTGTACAAGGGTGTACAAGTTTTTACAAGGCTCTACAAGTGTGTACAAGGTTGTACAAGGCTGTACAAGAGTGTACAAGGTTGTACAAGGTTGTACAAGTGTGTACAAAGGTGTACAAGTTTTTACGAGGATGTACAAGTGTGTACAAGGTTGTACAAGTGTGTACAAGGCTGTACAATTGTGTACAAGGTTGTACAAGTGTGTACAAGGTTGTACAAGTGTGTACAAGGTTGTACAATTGTGTACAAGGCTGTACAAGTGTGTACAAGGTTGTACAAGTGTGTACAAGGCTGTACAATTGTGTACAAGGTTGTACAAGTGTGTACAAGGTTGTACAAGTGTGTACAAGGTTGTACAATTGTGTACAAGGCTGTACAAGTGTGTTCAAGGTTGTACAAGTGTGTACAAGGTTGTGCAAGTGTGTACAAGGTTGTACAATTGTGTACAAGGTTGTACAAGTGTGTACAAGGTTGTACAAGTGTGTACAAGGTTGTACAAGTGTGTACAAGGTTGTACAAGTGTGTACAAGGTTGTACAAGTGTGTACAAGGTTGTACAAGTGTGTACAAGGTTGTACAAGTGTGTACAAGGTTGTACAAGTGTGTACAAGCTTGTACAAGTGTGTTCAAGCTTGTACAAGTGTGTACAAGCTTGTACAAGTGTGTACAAGCTTGTACAAGTGTGTACAAACTTGTACAAGTGTGTACAAGGGTGTACAAGTGTGTACAAGGTTGTACAAGTTTTTACAAGGTTGTACAAGTGTGTACAAGGGTGTAAAATCGTGTACAAGGATGTACAAGTTTGTACAAGTTTGTACAAGGTTGTACAAGTGTGTATAAGGATGTACAAGTTTGTACAAGGGTGTACAAGTGTGTACGATAAGTAAAAGTGTGTACAAGGGTGTACAAGGTTGTACAAGTGTGTACAAGGTTTTACAATTGTGTACAAGGCTGTACAAGTGTGGACAAGGCTGTACAAGTGTGTACAAGGCTGTACAAGTGTGTACAAGGTTGTACAAGTGTGTACAAGGTTGTACAAGTGTGTACAAGGTTGTACAAGTGTGTACAAGGTTGTACAAGTGTGTACAAGGTTGTACAAGTGTGTACAAGGTTGTACAAGTGTGTACAAGGTTGTACAAGTGTGTACAAGGTTGTACAAGTGTGTACAAGGGTGTAAAATCGTGTACAAGGATGTACAAGTGTGTACAAGGATGTACAAGTTTGTACAAGGGTGTACAAGTGTGTACGATAAGTAAAAGTGTGTACAAGGGTGTACAAGGTTGTACAAGTGTGTACAAGGTTGTACAATTGTGTACAAGGCTGTACAAGTGTGTACAAGGTTGTACAATTGTGTACAAGGCTGTACAAGTGTGTAAAAGGTTGTACAAGTGTGTACAAGTTTGTACAAGTGTGTACAAGGTTGTACAAGTGTGTACAAGGTTGTACAAGTGTGTACAAGGTTGTACAAGTGTGTACAAGGTTGTACAAGTGTGTACGAGGTTGTACAATTGTGTACAAGGTTGTACAAGTGTGTACAAGGTTGTACAATTGTGTACAAGGCTGTACAAGTGTGTACAAGGTTGTACAAGGTTGTACAAGTGTGTACAAGGTTGTACAAGGTTGTACAAGTGTGTACAAGTTTTTACAAGGTTGTACAAGTGTGTACAAGGTTGTACAAGTGTGTACAAGGCTGTACAATTGTGTACAAGGTTGTACAAGTGTGTACAAGGTTGTACAAGTGTGTACAAGGTTGTACACACTTGTACAGCCTTGTACACAATTGTACAACCTTGTACACACTTGTACAACCTTGTACACCCTTGTACAAACTTTTACACATCGTACACACTTGTACACCCTTGTACAAACTTGTACATCCTTGTACACACTTGTACAACCTTGTACACACTTGTACAATCTTGTACACACTTGTACAATCTTGTACACACTTGTACAGCCTTGTACACAATTGTACAACCTTGTACACACTTGTACAGCCTTGTACACAATTGTACAACCTTGTACACACTTGTACAACCTTGTACACCCTTGTACACACTTTTACTTATCGTACACACTTGTACACCCTTGTACAAACTTGTACATCCTTGTACACACTTGTACAACCTTGTACAAACTTGTACAAACTTGTACATCCTTGTACACGATTTTACACCCTTGTACACACTTGTACAACCTTGTAAAAACTTGTACAACCTTGTACACACTTGTACACCCTTGTACACACTTGTACAAGCTTGTACACACTTGTACAACCTTGTACACACTTGTACAACCTTGTACACACATGTACAACCTTGTACACAACTTGTACAACCTTGTACACACTTGTACAACCTTGTAAAACTTGTACACCCTTGTACAAACTTGTACACCCCTGTACACACTTGTACACATTTGTACACACTTGTACACCCTTGTACACACTTGTACAACCTTGTACAAACTTATACAATCTTGTACACACTTGTACAACCCAGTACACAACTTGTACAACCTTGTACACACTTGTACAACCTTGTAAAACTTGTACACCCTTGTACAAACTTGTACACCCCTGTACACACTTGTACACATTTGTACACACTTGTACACCCTTGTACACACTTGTACAACCTTGTACAAACTTATACAATCTTGTACACACTTGTACAACCCAGTACACACTTGTAAAATCTTGTACAAACTTGTACATCATTGTACACGATTGTACACCCTTGTACACACTTGTACAACCTTGTACACACTTGTACAACCTTGTACACAATTGTACAACCTTGTACACACTTGTACAACCTTGTACACACTTGCACAACTTTGTACACACTTGTACATTCTTGTACACAATTGTACAACCTTGTACACACTTGTACAACCTTGTATACACTTGTACAACCTTGTACACAATTGTACAGCCTTGTACACACTTGTACAACCTTGTACACACTTGTACAGCCTTGTACACAATTGTACAACCTTGTACACACTTGTACAACCTTGTACACACTTGTACAACCTTGTACACAATTGTACAGCCTTGTACACACTTGTACAACCTTGTACACACTTGTACAACCTTGTAAAAACTTGTACACCCTTGTACACACTTGTACAACCTTGTACAACCTTGTACACACTTGTACAGCCTTGTACACAATTGTACAACCTTGTACACACTTGTACAACCTTGTACACAATTGTACAACCTCGTACACACTTGTACAACCTTGTACACACTTGTACAACCTTGTACACACTTGTACAACCTTGTACACACTTGTACAACCTTGTACACACTTGTACAACCTTGTACACACTTGTACAACCTTGTACACACTTGTACAACCTTGTACACACTTGTACAGCCTTGTACACAATTGTACAACCTTGTACACACTTGTACAGCCTTGTACACAATTGTAAAACCTTGTACACACTTGTACAACCTTGTACACCCTTGTACACACTTTAACTTATCGTACACACTTGTACACCCTTGTACAAACTTGTACATCCTTATACACACTTGTACAACCTTGTACAAACTTGTACAAACTTGTACATCCTTGTACACGATTTTACACCCTTGTACACACTTGTACAACCTTGTAAAAACTTGTACAACCTTGTACACACTTGTACAAGCTTGTACACACTTGTAAAAGCTTGTACACACTTGTACAAGCTTGTACACACTTGTACAAGCTTGTACACACTTGTACAACCTTGTACACACTTGTACAACCTTGTACACACTTGTACAACCTTGTACACACTTGTACAACCTTGTACACACTTGTACAACCTTGTACACACTTGTACAACCTTGTACACACTTGTACAACCTTGTACACACTTGTACAACCTTGTACACAATTGTACAACCTTCTACACAATTGTACAACCTTGTACACACTTGTACAACCTTGTACACACTTGTACAACCTTGAACACACTTGTACAGCCTTGTACACAATTGTACAACCTTGTACACACTTGTACAACCTTGTACACAATTGTACAGCCTTGTACACAATTGTACAGCCTTGTACACACTTGTACAACCTTGTACACACTTGTACAGCCTTGTACACAATTGTACAACCTTGTACACACTTGTACAACCTTGTACACAATTGTACAGCCTTGTACACACTTGTACAACCTTGTACACACTTGTACATCCTCGTAAAAACTTGTACACCTTTGTACACACTTGTACAACCTTGTACAACCTTGTACACACTTGTACAGCCTTGTACAACCTTGTACACACTTGTAGAGCCTTGTAAAAACTTGTACACCCTTGTACACACATGTACAACCTTGTACACAACTTGTACAACCTTGTACACACTTGTACAACCTTGTAAAACTTGTACACATTTGTACACACTTGTACACCCTTGTACACAATTGTACAACCTTGTACAAACTTATACAATCTTGTACACACTTGTACAACCCAGTACACACTTGTACAATCTTGTACAAACTTGTACTCTCTTGTACAAACTTTTACAACCTTGTACACAATTGTAAAACCTTGTACACACTTGTACAACCTTGTACAAACTTGTACACACTTGTACAAACTTTTACATCCTTGTACACATTTGTACACCCTTGTACACACTTGTACAACCTTGTACAACCTTGTACAAACCTGTACACCCTTGTACAAACTTGTACAAGCTTGTACACGATTGTACACCCTTGTACACACTTGTGCACCCTTGTACAAACTTGTACATCCTTGTACACACTTGTACATTCTTGTACAAACTTGTACAAACTTGTACATCCTTGTACACGATTGTTCACCCTTGTACACACTTGTACAACCTTGTACACACTTGTACAACCTGATACACAATTGTACAACCTTGTACACACTTGTACAACCTTGTACACACTTGTACAACCTTGTACACACTTGTACAACCTTGTACACACTTGTACAACCTTGTACACACTTGTACAGCCTTGTACACAATTGTACAACCTTGTACACACTTGTACAACCTTGTACACACTTGTACAACCTTGTACACAATTGTACAGCCTTGTACACACTTGTACAACCTTGTACACACTTGTACAGCCTTGTACAAAATTGTACAACCTTGTACACACTTGTACAGCCTTGTACACAATTGTACAACCTTGTACACACTTGTACAACCTTGTACACCCTTGTACAAACTTTTACACATCGTACACACTTGTACACCCTTGTACAAACTTGTACATCCTTGTACACACTTGTACAACCTTGTACACACTTGTACAATCTTGTACACACTTGTACAGCCTTGTACACAATTGTACAACCTTGTACACACTTGTACAGCCTTGTACACAATTGTACAACCTTGTACACACTTGTACAACCTTGTACACCCTTGTACACACTTTTACTTATCGTACACACTTGTACACCCTTGTACAAACTTGTACATCCTTGTACACACTTGTACAACCTTGTACAAACTTGTACAAACTTGTACATCCTTGTACAGAATTTTACACCCTTGTACACACTTGTACAACCTTGTAAAAACTTGTACAACCTTGTACACACTTGTACACCCTTGTACACACTTGTACAAGCTTGTACACACTTGTACAACCTTGTACACACTTGTACACCCTTGTACACACATGTACAACCTTGTACACAACTTGTACAACCTTGTACACACTTGTACAACCTTGTAAAACTTGTACACCCTTGTACAAACTTGTACACCCCTGTACACACTTGTACACATTTGTACACACTTGTACACCCTTGTACACACTTGTACAACCGTGTACAAACTTATACAATCTTGTACACACTTGTACAACCCAGTACACAACTTGTACAACCTTGTACACACTTGTACAACCTTGTAAAACTTGTACACCCTTGTACAAACTTGTACACCCCTGTACACACTTGTACACATTTGTACACACTTGTACACCCTTGTACACAATTGTACAACCTTGTACAAACTTATACAATCTTGTACACACTTGTACAACCCAGTACACACTTGTACAATCTTGTACAAACTTGTACATCCTTGTACACGATTGTACACCCTTGTACACACTTGTACAACCTTGTAGACACTTGTACAACCTTGTACACAATTGTACAACCTTGTACACACTTGTACAACCTTGTTTACACTTGCACAACTTTGTACACACTTGTACAGTCTTGTACACAATTGTACAACCTTGTACACACTTGTACAACCTTGTACACACTTGTACAATCTTGTACACAATTGTACAGCCTTGTACACACTTGTACAACCTTGTACACACTTGTACAGCCTTGAACACAATTGTACAACCTTGTACACACTTGTACAACCTTGTACACACTTGTACAACCTTGTACACAATTGTACAGCCTTGTACACACTTGTACAACCTTGTACACACTTGTACAACCTTGTAAAAACTTGTACACCCTTGTACACACTTGTACAACCTTGTACAACCTTGTACACACTTGTACAGCCTTGTACACAATTGTACATACTTGTACACACTTGTACAACCTTGTACACAATTGTACAACCTCGTACACACTTATACAACCTTGTACACACTTGTACAACCTTGTACACACTTGTACAACCTTGTACACACTTGTACAACCTTTTACACACTTGTACAGCCTTGTACACAATTGTACAACCTTGTACACACTTGTACAGCCTTGTACACAATTGTACAACCTTGTACACACTTGTACAACCTTGTACACCCTTGTACACACTTTTACTTATCGTACACACTTGTACACCCTTGTACAAACTTGTACATCCTTGTACACACTTGTACAACCTTGTACAAACTTGTACATCCTTGTACACGATTTTACACCCTTGTACACACTTGTACAACCTTGTAAAAACTTGTACAACCTTGTACACACTTGTACACCCTTGTACACACTTGTACAAGCTTGTACACATTTGTACAACCATGTACACACTTGTACAACCTTGTACACACTTGTACAACCTTGTACACACTTGTACAACCTTGTACACACTTGTACAACCTTGTACACACCTTACAACCTTGTACACACTTGTACAACCTTGTACACACTTGTACAACCTTGTACACACTTGTACAACCTTGTACACACTTGTACAACCTTGTACACACTTGTACAGCCTTGTACACAATTGTACAACCTTGTACATACTTGTACAGCCTTGTACACAATTGTAAAACCTTGTACACACTTGTACAACCTTGTACACCCTTGTACACACTTTTACTTATCGTACACACTTGTACACCCTTGTACAAACTTGTACATCCTTGTACACACTTGTACAACCTTGTACAAACTTGTACAAACTTGTACATCCTTGTACACGATTTTACACCCTTGTACACACTTGTACAACCTTGTAAAAACTTGTACAACCTTGTACACAATTGTACACCCTTGTACACACTTGTACAAGCTTGTACACACTTGTACAAGCTTGTACACACTTGTACAAGGTTGTACACACTTGTACAAGGTTGTACACACTTGTACAACCTTGTACACACTTGTACAACCTTGTACACACTTGTACAACCTTGTACACACTTGTACAACCTTGTACACACTTGTACAACCTTGTACACACTTGTACAACCTTGTACACACTTGTACAACCTTTTACACAATTGTACAACCTTGTACACACTTGTACAACCTTGTAAACACTTGTACAACCTTGTACACACTTGTACAACCTTGTACACACTTGTACAGCCTTGTACACAATTGTACAACCTTGTACACACTTGTACAGCCTTGTACACAATTGTAAAACCTTGTACACACTTGTACAACCTTGTACACCCTTGTACACACTTTTACTTATCGTACACACTTGTACACCCTTGTACAAACTTGTACATCCTTATACACACTTGTACAACCTTGTACAAACTTGTACAAACTTGTACATCCTTGTACACGATTTTACACCCTTGTACACACTTGTACAACCTTGTAAAAACTTGTACAACCTTGTACACACTTGTACACCCTTGTACACACTTGTACAAGCTTGTACACACTTGTACAAGCTTGTACACACTTGTACAAGCTTGTACACACTTGTACAACCTTGTACACACTTGTACAACCTTGTACACACTTGTACAACCTTGTACACAATTGTACAACCTTGTACATACTTGTACAACCTTGTACACACTTGTACAACCTTGTACACACTTGTACAACCTTGTACACACTTGTACAACCTTGTACACACTTGTACAACCTTGTACACACTTGTACAACCTTGTACACACTTGTACAACCTTGTACACAATTGTACAACCTTGTACACACTTGTACAACCTTGAACACACTTGTACAGCCTTGTACACAATTGTACAACCTTGTACACACTTGTACAACCTTGTACACACTTGTACAACCTTGTACACAATTGTACAGCCTTGTACACACTTGTACAACCTTGTACACACTTGTACAGCCTTGTACACAATTGTACAACCTTGTACACGATTGTACAACCTTGTACACACTTGTACAACCTTGTACACAATTGTACAGCCTTGTACACACTTGTACAACCTTGTACACACTTGTACATCCTCGTAAAAACTTGTACACCTTTGTACACACTTGTACAACCTTGTACAACCTTGTACACACTTGTACAGCCTTGTACAACCTTGTACACACTTGTAGAGCCTTGTAAAAACTTGTACACCCTTGTACACACATGTACAACCTTGTACACAACTTGTACAACCTTGTACACACTTGTACAACCTTGTAAAACTTGTACACATTTGTACACACTTGTACACCCTTGTACACACTTGTACAACCTTGTACAAACTTATACAATCTTGTACACACTTGTACAACCCAGTACACACTTGTACAATCTTGTACAAACTTGTACTCCCTTGTACAAACTTGTACAACCTTGTACACAATTGTAAAACCTTGTACACACTTGTACAACCTTGTACAAACTTGTACACACTTGTACAAACTTTTACATCCTTGTACACATTTGTACACCCTTGTACACACTTGTACAACCTTGTACAACCTTGTACAAACCTGTACACCCTTGTACACACTTGTACAAGCTTGTACACGATTGTACACCCTTGTACACAATTGTACAACCTTGTACAAACTTGTACATCCTTGTACACACTTGTACAACCTTGTACAAACTTGTACAAACTTGTAAAAACTTGTACATCCTTGTACACGATTGTACACCCTTGTACACACTTGTACAACCTTGTACACACTTGTACAACCTGACACACAATTGTACAACCTTGTACACACTTGTACAACCTTGTACACACTTGTACAACCTTGTACACACTTGTCCAACCTTGTACACACTTGTACAACCTTGTACACACTTGTACAACCTTGTACACACTTGTACAACCTTGTACACACTTGTACAGCCTTGTACACAATTGTACAACCTTGTACACACTTGTACAACCTTGTACACATTTGTACAACCTTGTACACAATTGTACAGCCTTGTACACAATTGTACAACCTTGTACACACTTGTACAGCCTTGTACACACTTGTACAGCCTTGTACACACTTGTACAGCCTTGTACACACTTGTACAGCCTTGTACAAAATTGTACAGCCTTGTACACAATTGTACAACCTTGTACACACTTGTACAACCTTGTACACCCTTGTACAAACTTTTACACATCGTACACACTTGTACACCCTTGTACAAAATTGTACATCCTTGTACAAACTTGTACAAACTTGTACATCCTTGTACACGATTTTTCACCCTTGTACACACTTGTACAACCTTGTACACACTTGTACAACCTTGTACACACTTGTACAACCTTGTACACAATTGTACAACCTTGTACACACTTGTACAACCTTATACACACTTGTACAAACTTGTACACACTTGTACAACCTTGTACACACTTGTACAACCTTGTACACACTTGTACAACCTTGTACACACTTGTACAACCTTGTACACACTTGTACAACCTTGTACACACTTGTACAACCTTGTACACACTTGTACAACCTTGTACACACTTGTACAACCTTGTACACTCTTGTACAACCTTGTACACACTTGTACAACCTTGTACACACTTGTACAACCTTGTACACACTTGTACAACCATGTAAAAACTTGTACAACCTTGTACACACTTGTACACCCTTGTACACACTTGTACAAGCTTGTACACACTTGTACAACCTTGTACACACTTGTACACCCTTGTACAAACTTGTACAACCTTGTACAAACCTGTACACCCTTGTACACACTTGTACATGCTTGTACACACTTGTACAAGCTTGTATACACTTGTACACCTTTGTTCAAATTTGTGAACCCTTGTACACTTTTGTACACCCTTGTACACATTTGTACAACCTTGTACAAACTTGTACACACTTGTACAAACTTGTACACTCTTGTACAACCTTGTACAAACTTGTACAACCTTGTACACACTTGTACAACGTTGTACACACTTGTACAAGTTGTACACACTTGTACAACCTTGTACACACTTGTACAACCTTGTACACACTTGTACAACCTTGTACACAATTGTAAAACCTTGTACACACTTGTACAACCTTGTACAAACTTGTACACACTTGTACAAACTTTTACATCCTTGTACACATTTGTACACCCTTGTACACACTTGTACAACCTTGTACAACCTTGTACACACCTGTACACCCTTGTACACACTTGTACAAGCTTGTACACGATTGTACACCCTTGTACACACTTGTGCACCCTTGTACAAACTTGTACATCCTTGTACACACTTGTACAACCTTGTACAAACTTGTACAAACTTGTACATCCTTGTACACGATTGTACACCCTTGTACACACTTGTACAACCTTGTACACACTTGTACAACCTGATACACAATTGTACAACCTTGTACACACTTGTACAACCTTGTACACACTTGTACAACCTTGTACACACTTGTACAACCTTGTACACACTTGTACAACCTTGTACACACTTGTACAGCCTTGTACACAATTGTACAACCTTGTACACACTTGTACAACCTTGTACACACTTGTACAACCTTGTACACAATTGTACAGCCTTGTACACACTTGTACAACCTTGTACACACTTGTACAGCCTTGTACAAAATTGTACAACCTTGTACACACTTGTACAGCCTTGTACACAATTGTACAACCTTGTACACACTTGTACAACCTTGTACACCCTTGTACAAACTTTTACACATCGTACACACTTGTACACTCTTGTACAAACTTGTACATCCTTGTACACACTTGTACAACCTTGTACACACTTGTACAATCTTGTACACACTTGTACAATCTTGTACACACTTGTACAGCCTTGTACACAATTGTACAACCTTGTACAGCCTTGTACACAATTGTACAACCTTGTACACACTTGTACAACCTTGTACACCCTTGTACACACTTTTACTTATCGTACACACTTGTACACCCTTGTACAAACTTGTACATCCTTGTACACACTTGTACAACCTTGTACAAACTTGTACAAACTTGTACATCCTTGTACACGATTTTACACCCTTGTACACACTTGTACAACCTTGTAAAAACTTGTACAACCTTGTACACACTTGTACACCCTTGTACACACTTGTACAAGCTTGTACACACTTGTACAACCTTGTACACACTTGTACACACTTGTACACCCTTGTACACACATGTACAACCTTGTACACAACTTGTACAACCTTGTACACACTTGTACAACCTTTTAAAACTTGTACACCCTTGTACAAACTTGTACACCCCTGTACACACTTGTACACATTTGTACACACTTGTACACCCTTGTACACACTTGTACAACCTTGTACAAACTTATACAATCTTGTACACACTTGTACAACCCAGTACACAACTTGTACAACCTTGTACACACTTGTACAACCTTGTAAAACTTGTACACCCTTGTACAAACTTGTACACCCCTGTACACACTTGTACACATTTGTACACACTTGTACACCCTTGTACACACTTGTACAACCTTGTACAAACTTATACAATCTTGTACACACTTGTACAACCCAGTACACACTTGTAAAATCTTGTACAAACTTGTACATCATTGTACACGATTGTACACCCTTGTACACACTTGTACAACCTTGTACACACTTGTACAACCTTGTACACAATTGTACAACCTTGTACACACTTGTACAACCTTGTACACACTTGCACAACTTTGTACACACTTGTACAGTCTTGTACACAATTGTACAACCTTGTACACACTTGTACAACCTTGTACACACTTGTACAACCTTGTACACAATTGTACAGCCTTGTACACACTTGTACAACCTTGTACACACTTGTACAGCCTTGTACACAATTGTACAACCTTGTACATACTTGTACAACGTTGTACACACTTGTACAACCTTGTACACAATTGTACAGCCTTGTACACACTTGTACAACCTTGTACACACTTGTACAACCTTGTAAAATCTTGTACACCCTTGTACACACTTGTACAACCTTGTACAACCTTTTACACACTTGTACAGCCTTGTACACAATTGTACAACCTTGTACACACTTGTACAACCTTGTACAACCTTGTACAAACCTGTACACCCTTGTACACACTTGTACAAGCTTGTACACGATTGTACACCCTTGTACACACTTGTGCACCCTTGTACAAACTTGTACATCCTTGTACACACTTGTACAACCTTGTACAAACTTGTACAAACTTGTACAAACTTGTACATCCTTGTACACGATTGTACACCCTTGTACACACTTGTACAACCTTGTACACACTTGTACAACCTGATACACAATTGTACAACCTTGTACACACTTGTACAACCTTGTACACACTTGTACAACCTTGTACACACTTGTACAACCTTGTACACACTTGTACAACCTTGTACACACTTGTACAGCCTTGTATACAATTGTACAACCTTGTACACACTTGTACAACCTTGTACACACTTGTACAACCTTGTACACAATTGTACAGCCTTGTACACACTTGTACAACCTTGTACACACTTGTACAGCCTTGTACAAAATTGTACAACCTTGTACACACTTGTACAGCCTTGTACACAATTGTACAACCTTGTACACACTTGTACAACCTTGTACACCCTTGTACAAACTTTTACACATCGTACACACTTGTACACCCTTGTACAAACTTGTACATCCTTGTACACACTTGTACAACCTTGTACACACTTGTACAATCTTGTACACATTTGTACAATCTTGTACACACTTGTACAGCCTTGTACACAATTGTACAACCTTGTACACACTTGTACAGCCTTGTACACAATTGTACAACCTTGTACACACTTGTACAACCTTGTACACCCTTGTACACACTTTTACTTATCGTACACACTTGTACACCCTTGTACAAACTTGTACATCCTTGTACACACTTGTACAACCTTGTACAAACTTGTACAAAATTGTACATACTTGTACACGATTTTACACCCTTGTACACACTTGTACAACCTTGTAAAAACTTGTACAACCTTGTACACACTTGTACACCCTTGTACACACTTGTACAAGCTTGTACACACTTGTACAACCTTGTACACACTTGTACACCCTTGTACACACATGTACAACCTTGTACACAACTTGTACAACCTTGTACACACTTGTACAACCTTGTAAAACTTGTACACCCTTTTACAAACTTGTACACCCCTGTACACACTTGTACACATTTGTACACACTTGTACACCCTTGTACACACTTGTACAAACTTATACAATCTTGTACACACTTGTACAACCCAGTACACAACTTGTACAACCTTGTACACACTTGTACAACCTTGTAAAACTTGTACACCCTTGTACAAACTTGTACACCCCTGTACACACTTGTACACATTTGTACACACTTGTACACCCTTGTACACACTTGTACAACCTTGTACAAACTTATACAATCTTGTACACACTTGTACAACCCAGTACACACTTGTAAAATCTTGTACAAACTTGTACATCATTGTACACGATTGTACACCCTTGTACACACTTGTACAACCTTGTACACACTTGTACAACCTTGTACACAATTGTACAACCTTGTACACACTTGTACAACCTTGTACACACTTGCACAACTTTGTACACACTTGTACAGTCTTGTACACAATTGTACAACCTTGTACACACTTGTACAACCTTGTACACACTTGTACAACCTTGTACACAATTGTACAGCCTTGTACACACTTGTACAACCTTGTACACACTTGTACAGCCTTGTACACAATTGTACAACCTTGTACACACTTGTACAACCTTGTACACACTTGTACAACCTTGTACACAATTGTACAGCCTTGTACACACTTGTACAACCTTGTACACACTTGTACAACCTTGTAAAAACTTGTACACCCTTGTACACACTTGTACAACCTTGTACAACCTTGTACAAACTTGTACATCCTTGTACACGATTTTTCACCCTTGTACACACTTGTACAACCTTGTACAAACTTGTACATCCTTGTACACACTTGTACAACCTTGTACAAACTTGTACAAACTTGTACATCCTTGTACACGATTTTTCACCCTTGTACACACTTGTACAACCTTGTACACACTTGTACACCCTTGTACACACTTGTACAACCTTGTTCACACTTGTACAACCTTGTACACACTTTTACAACCTTGTACACACTTGTACAACCTTGTACACACTTGTACAACCTTGTACACACTTGTACAACCTTGTACACACTTGTACAACCTTGTACACACTTGTACAACCTTGTACACACTTGTACAACCTTGTACACACTTGTACAACCTTGTACACACTTGTACAACCTTGTACACACTTGTACAACCTTGTACACACTTGTACAACCTTGTACACACTTGTACAACCTTGTACACACTTGTACAACCTTGTACACACTTGTACAACCTTGTACACACTTGTACAACCTTGTACACACTTGTACAACCATGTAAAAACTTGTACAACCTTGTACACACTTGTACACCCTTGTACACACTTGTACAAGCTTGTACACACTTGTACAACCTTGTACACACTTGTACACCCTTGTACACACTTGTACAACCTTGTACAAACCTGTACACCTTTGTACACACTTGTACATGCTTGTACACACTTGTACAAGCTTGTATACACTTGTACACCTTTGTTCAAATTTGTGAACCCTTGTACACTTTTGTACACCCTTGTACACATTTGTACAACCTTGTACAAACTTGTACACACTTGTACAAACTTGTAAACACTTGTACAACCTTGTACAAACTTGTACAACCTTGTACACACTTGTACAACGTTGTACACACTTGTACAAGTTGTACACACTTGTACAACCTTGTACACACTTGTACAGACTTGTACACACTTGTACAACCTTGTACACAATTGTAAAACCTTGTACACACTTGTACAACCTTGTACAAACTTGTACACACTTGTACAAACTTTTACATCCTTGTACACATTTGTACACCCTTGTACACACTTGTACAACCTTGTACAACCTTGTACAAACCTGTACACCCTTGTACACACTTGTACAAGCTTGTACACGATTGTACACCCTTGTACACACTTGTGCACCCTTGTACAAACTTGTACATCCTTGTACACACTTGTACAACCTTGTACAAACTTGTACAAACTTGTACAAACTTGTACATCCTTGTACACGATTGAACACCCTTGTACACACTTGTACAACCTTGTACACACTTGTACAACCTGATACACAATTGTACAACCTTGTACACACTTGTACAACCTTGTACACACTTGTACAACCTTGTACACACTTGTACAACCTTGTACACACTTGTACAACCTTGTACACACTTGTACAACCTTGTACACACTTGTACAACCTTGTACACACTTGTACAACCTGATACACAATTGTACAACCTTGTACACACTTGTACAACCTTGTACACACTTGTACAACCTTGTACACACTTGTACAACCTTGTACACACTTGTACAGCCTTGTACACAATTGTACAACCTTGTACACACTTGTACAACCTTGTACACACTTTTACAACCTTGTACACAATTGTACAGCCTTGTACACACTTGTACAACCTTGTACACACTTGTACAGCCTTGTACAAAATTGTACAACCTTGTACACACTTGTACAGCCTTGTACACAATTGTACAACCTTGTACACACTTGTACAACCTTGTACACCCTTGTACAAACTTTTACACATCGTACACACTTGTACACCCTTGTACAAACTTGTACATCCTTGTACACACTTGTACAACCTTGTACACACTTGTACAATCTTGTACACACTTGTACAATCTTGTACACACTTGTACAGCCTTGTACACAATTGTACAACCTTGTACACACTTGTACAGCCTTGTACACAATTGTACAACCTTGTACACACTTGTACAACCTTGTACACCCTTGTACACACTTTTACTTATCGTACACACTTGTACACCCTTGTACAAACTTGTACATCCTTGTACACACTTGTACAACCTTGTACAAACTTGTACAAACTTGTACATCCTTGTACACGATTTTACACCCTTGTACACACTTGTACAACCTTGTAAAAACTTGTACAACCTTGTACACACTTGTACACCCTTGTACACACTTGTACACCCTTGTACACACTTGTACAAGCTTGTACACACTTGTACACACTTGTACACCCTTGTACACACATGTACAACCTTGTACACAACTTGTACAACCTTGTACACACTTTTACAACCTTGTAAAACTTGTACACCCTTGTACAAACTTGTACACCCCTGTACACACTTGTACACATTTGTACACACTTGTACACCCTTGTACACACTTGTACAACCTTGTACAAACTTATACAATCTTGTACACACTTGTACAACCCAGTACACAACTTGTACAACCTTGTACACACTTGTACAACCTTGTAAAACTTGTACACCCTTGTACAAACTTGTACACCCCTGTACACACTTGTACACATTTGTACACACTTGTACACCCTTGTACACACTTGTACAACCTTGTACAAACTTATACAATCTTGTACACACTTGTACAACCCAGTACACACTTGTAAAATCTTGTACAAACTTGTACATCATTGTACACGATTGTACACCCTTGTACACACTTGTACAACCTTGTACACACTTGTACAACCTTGTACACAATTGTACAACCTTGTACACACTTGTACAACCTTGTACACACTTGCACAACTTTGTACACACTTGTACAGTCTTGTACACAATTGTACAACCTTGTACACACTTGTACAACCTTGTACACACTTGTACAACCTTGTACACAATTGTACAGCCTTGTACACACTTGTACAACCTTGTACACACTTGTACAGCCTTGTACACAATTGTACAACCTTGTACACACTTGTACAACCTTGTACACACTTGTACAACCTTGTACACAATTGTACAGCCTTGTACACACTTGTACAACCTTGTACACACTTGTACAACCTTGTAAAAACTTGTACACCCTTGTACACACTTGTACAACCTTGTACAACCTTGTACACACTTGTACAGCCTTGTACACAATTGTACAACCTTGTACACACTTGTACAACCTTGTACAACCTTGTACAAACCTGTACACCCTTGTACACACTTGTACAAGCTTGTACACGATTGTACACCCTTGTACACACTTGTGCACCCTTGTACAAACTTGTACATCCTTGTACACACTTGTACAACCTTGTACAAACTTGTACAAACTTGTACAAACTTGTACATCCTTGTACACTATTGTACACCCTTGTACACACTTGTACAACCTTGTACACACTTGTACAACCTGATACACAATTGTACAACCTTGTACACACTTGTACAACCTTGTACACACTTGTACAACCTTGTACACACTTGTACAACCTTGTACACACTTGTACAACCTTGTACACACTTGTACAGCCTTGTATACAATTGTACAACCTTGTACACACTTGTACAGCCTTGTACACAATTGTACAACCTTGTACAGCCTTGTACACAATTGTACAACCTTGTACACACTTGTACAACCTTGTACACCCTTGTACACACTTTTACTTATCGTACACACTTGTACACCCTTGTACAAACTTGTACATCCTTGTACACACTTGTACAACCTTGTACAAACTTGTACAAACTTGTACATCCTTGTACACGATTTTACACCCTTGTACACACTTGTACAACCTTGTAAAAACTTGTACAACCTTGTACACACTTGTACACCCTTGTACACACTTGTACAAGCTTGTACACACTTGTACAACCTTGTACACACTTGTACACCCTTGTACACACATGTACAACCTTGTACACAACTTGTACAACCTTGTACAGCCTTGTACACAATTGTACAACCTTGTACACACTTGTACAACCTTGTACACCCTTGTACACACTTTTACTTATCGTACACACTTGTACACCCTTGTACAAACTTGTACATCCTTGTACACACTTGTACAACCTTGTACAAACTTGTACAAACTTGTACATCCTTGTACACGATTTTACACCCTTGTACACACTTGTACAACCTTGTAAAAACTTGTACAACCTTGTACACACTTGTACACCCTTGTACACACTTGTACAAGCTTGTACACACTTGTACAACCTTGTACACACTTGTACACCCTTGTACACACATGTACAACCTTGTACACAACTTGTACAACCTTGTACACACTTGTACAACCTTGTAAAACTTGTACACCCTTGTACAAACTTGTACACCCCTGTACACACTTGTACACATTTGTACACACTTGTACACCCTTGTACACACTTGTACAACCTTGTACAAACTTATACAATCTTGTACACACTTGTACAACCCAGTACACAACTTGTACAACCTTGTACACACTTGTACAACCTTGTAAAACTTGTACACCCTTGTACAAACTTGTACACCCCTGTACACACTTGTACACATTTGTACACACTTGTACACCCTTGTACACACTTGTACAACCTTGTACAAACTTATACAATCTTGTACACACTTGTACAACCCAGTACACACTTGTAAAATCTTGTACAAACTTGTACATCATTGTACACGATTGTACACCCTTGTACACACTTGTACAACCTTGTACACACTTGTACAACCTTGTACACAATTGTACAACCTTGTACACACTTGTACAACCTTGTACACACTTGCACAACTTTGTACACACTTGTACAGTCTTGTACACAATTGTACAACCTTGTACACACTTGTACAACCTTGTACACACTTGTACAACCTTGTACACAATTGTACAGCCTTGTACACAATTGTACAACCTTGTACACACTTGTACAGCCTTGTACACAATTGTACAACCTTGTACACACTTGTACAACCTTGTACACACTTGTACAACCTTGTACACAATTGTACAGCCTTGTACACACTTGTACAACCTTGTACACACTTGTACAACCTTGTAAAAACTTGTACACCCTTGTACACACTTGTACAACCTTGTACAACCTTGTACAAACTTGTACATCCTTGTACACGATTTTTCACCCTTGTACACACTTGTACAACCTTGTACAAACTTGTACATCCTTGTACACACTTGTACAACCTTGTACAAACTTGTACAAACTTGTACATCCTTGTACACGATTTTTCACCCTTGTACACACTTGTACAACCTTGTACACACTTGTACACCCTTGTACACACTTGTACAACCTTGTACACACTTGTACAACCTTGTACACACTTGTACAACCTTGTACACACTTGTACAACCTTGTACACACTTGTACAACCTTGTACACACTTGTACAACCTTGTACACACTTGTACAACCTTGTACACACTTGTACAACCTTGTACACACTTGTACAACCTTGTACACACTTGTACAACCTTGTACACACTTGTACAACCTTGTACACACTTGTACAACCTTGTACACTCTTGTACAACCTTGTACACACTTGTACAACCTTGTACACACTTGTACAACCTTGTACACACTTGTACAACCTTGTACACACTTGTACAACCATGTAAAAACTTGTACAACCTTGTACACACTTGTACACCCTTGTACACACTTGTACAAGCTTGTACACACTTGTACAACCTTGTACACACTTGTACACCCTTGTACACACTTGTACAACCTTGTACAAACCTGTACACCCTTGTACACACTTGTACATGCTTGTACACACTTGTACAAGCTTGTATACACTTGTACACCTTTGTTCAAATTTGTGAACCCTTGTACACTTTTGTACACCCTTGTACACATTTGTACAACCTTGTACAAACTTGTACACACTTGTACAAACTTGTACACACTTGTACAACCTTGTACAAACTTGTACAACCTTGTACACACTTGTACAACGTTGTACACACTTGTACAAGTTGTACACACTTGTACAACCTTGTACACACTTGTACAACCTTGTACACACTTGTACAACCTTGTACACAATTGTAAAACCTTGTACAACCTTGTACAACCTTGTACAAACCTGTACACCCTTGTACACACTTGTACAAGCTTGTACACGATTGTACACCCTTGTACACACTTGTGCACCCTTGTACAAACTTGTACATCCTTGTACACACTTGTACAACCTTGTACAAACTTGTACAAACTTGTACAAACTTGTACAAACTTGTACATCCTTGTACACGATTGTACACCCTTGTACACACTTGTACAACCTTGTAAACACTTGTACAACCTGATACACACTTGTACAACCTTGTACACACTTTTACAACCTTGTACACAATTGTACAGCCTTGTACACACTTGTACAACCTTGTACACACTTGTACAGCCTTGTACAAAATTGTACAACCTTGTACACACTTGTACAGCCTTGTACACAATTGTACAACCTTGTACACACTTGTACAACCTTGTACACCCTTGTACAAACTTTTACACATCGTACACACTTGTACACCCTTGTACAAACTTGTACATCCTTGTACACACTTGTACAACCTTGTACACACTTGTACAATCTTGTACACACTTGTACAATCTTGTACACACTTGTACAGCCTTGTACACAATTGTACAACCTTGTACACACTTGTACAGCCTTGTACACAATTGTACAACCTTGTACACACTTGTACAACCTTGTACACCCTTGTACACACTTTTACTTATCGTACACACTTGTACACCCTTGTACAAACTTGTACATCCTTGTACACACTTGTACAACCTTGTACAAACTTGTACAAACTTGTACATCCTTGTACACGATTTTACACCCTTGTACACACTTGTACAACCTTGTAAAAACTTGTACAACCTTGTACACACTTGTACACCCTTGTACACACTTGTACAAGCTTGTACACACTTGTACAACCTTGTACACACTTGTACACACTTGTACACCCTTGTACACACATGTACAACCTTGTACACAACTTGTACAACCTTGTACACACTTGTACAACCTTGTAAAACTTGTACACCCTTGTACAAACTTGTACACCCCTGTACACACTTGTACACATTTGTACACACTTGTACACCCTTGTACACACTTGTACAACCTTGTACAAACTTATACAATCTTGTACACACTTGTACAACCCAGTACACAACTTGTACAACCTTGTACACACTTGTACAACCTTGTAAAACTTGTACACCCTTGTACAAACTTGTACACCCCTGTACACACTTGTACACATTTGTACACACTTGTACACCCTTGTACACACTTGTACAACCTTGTACAAACTTATACAATCTTGTACACACTTGTACAACCCAGTACACACTTGTACAATCTTGTACAAACTTGTACTCCCTTGTACAAACTTGTACATCCTTGTACACACTTGTACAACCTTGTACAAACTTGTACAAACTTGTAAAAACTTGTACATCCTTGTACACGATTGTACACCCTTGTACACACTTGTACAACCTTGTACACACTTGTACAACCTGACACACAATTGTACAACCTTGTACACACTTGTACAACCTTGTACACACTTGTACAAACTTGTACACCCCTGTACACACTTGTACACATTTGTACACACTTGTACACCCTTGTACACACTTGTACAACCTTGTACAAACTTATACAATCTTGTACACACTTGTACAACCCAGTACACACTTGTACAATCTTGTACAAACTTGTACTCCCTTGTACAAACTTGTACATCCTTGTACACACTTGTACAACCTTGTACAAACTTGTACAAACTTGTAAAAACTTGTACATCCTTGTACACGATTGTACACCCTTGTACACACTTGTACAACCTTGTACACACTTGTACAACCTGACACACAATTGTACAACCTTGTACACACTTGTACAACCTTGTACACACTTGTACAACCTTGTACACACTTGTCCAACCTTGTACACACTTGTACAACCTTGTACACACTTGTACAACCTTGTACACACTTGTACAACCTTGTACACACTTGTACAGCCTTGTACACAATTGTACAACCTTGTACACACTTGTACAACCTTGTACACACTTGTACAACCTTGTACACAATTGTACAGCCTTGTACACAATTGTACAACCTTGTACACACTTGTACAGCCTTGTACACACTTGTACAGCCTTGTACACACTTGTACAGCCTTGTACACACTTGTACAGCCTTGTACAAAATTGTACAGCCTTGTACACAATTGTACAACCTTGTACACACTTGTACAACCTTGTACACCCTTGTACAAACTTTTACACATCGTACACACTTGTACACCCTTGTACAAACTTGTACATCCTTGTACAAACTTGTACAAACTTGTACATCCTTGTACACGATTTTTCACCCTTGTACACACTTGTACAACCTTGTACACACTTGTACAACCTTATACACACTTGTACAAACTTGTACACACTTGTACAACCTTGTACACACTTGTACAACCTTGTACACACTTGTACAACCTTGTACACACTTGTACAACCTTGTACACACTTGTACAACCTTGTACACACTTGTACAACCTTGTACACACTTGTACAACCTTGTACACTCTTGTACAACCTTGTACACACTTGTACAACCTTGTACACACTTGTACAACCTTGTACACACTTGTACAACCATGTAAAAACTTGTACAACCTTGTACACACTTGTACACCCTTGTACACACTTGTACAAGCTTGTACACACTTGTACAACCTTGTACACACTTGTACACCCTTGTACACACTTGTACAACCTTGTACAAACCTGTACACCCTTGTACACACTTGTACATGCTTGTACACACTTGTACAAGCTTGTATACACTTGTACACCTTTGTTCAAATTTGTGAACCCTTGTACACTTTTGTACACCCTTGTACACATTTGTACAACCTTGTACAAACTTGTACACACTTGTACAAACTTGTACACACTTGTACAACCTTGTACAAACTTGTACAACCTTGTACACACTTGTACAACGTTGTACACACTTGTACAAGTTGTACACACTTGTACAACCTTGTACACACTTGTACAACCTTGTACACACTTGTACAACCTTGTACACAATTGTAAAACCTTGTACACACTTGTACAACCTTGTACAAACTTGTACACACTTGTACAAACTTTTACATCCTTGTACACATTTGTACACCCTTGTACACACTTGTACAACCTTGTACAACCTTGTACACACCTGTACACCCTTGTACACACTTGTACAAGCTTGTACACGATTGTACTACCTTGTACACACTTGTGCACCCTTGTACAAACTTGTACATCCTTGTACACACTTGTATAACCTTGTACAAACTTGTACAAACTTGTACATCCTTGTACACGATTGTACACCCTTGTACACACTTGTACAACCTTGTACACACTTGTACAACCTGATACACAATTGTACAACCTTGTACACACTTGTACAACCTTGTACACACTTGTACAACCTTGTACACACTTGTACAACCTTGTACACACTTGTACAACCTTGTACACACTTGTACAGCCTTGTAAACAATTGTACAACCTTGTACACACTTGTACAACCTTGTACACACTTGTACAACCTTGTACACAATTGTACAGCCTTGTACACACTTGTACAACCTTGTACACACTTGTACAGCCTTGTACAAAATTGTACAACCTTGTACACACTTTACAGCCTTGTACACAATTGTACAACCTTGTACACACTTGTACAACCTTGTACACCCTTGTACAAACTTTTACACATCGTACACACTTGTACACTCTTGTACAAACTTGTACATCCTTGTACACACTTGTACAACCTTGTACACACTTGTACAATCTTGTACACACTTGTACAATCTTGTACACACTTGTACAGCCTTGTACACAATTGTACAACCTTGTACAGCCTTGTACACAATTGTACAACCTTGTACACACTTGTACAACCTTGTACACCCTTGTACACACTTTTACTTATCGTACACACTTGTACACCCTTGTACAAACTTGTACAAACTTGTACATCCTTGTACACGATTTTACACCCTTGTACACACTTGTACAACCTTGTAAAAACTTGTACAACCTTGTACACACTTGTACACCCTTGTACACACTTGTACAAGCTTGTACACACTTGTACAACCTTGTACACACTTGTACACACTTGTACACCCTTGTACACACATGTACAACCTTGTACACAACTTGTACAACCTTGTACACACTTGTACAACCTTGTAAAACTTGTACACCCTTGTACAAACTTGTACACCCCTGTACACACTTGTACACATTTGTACACACTTGTACACCCTTGTACACACTTGTACAACCTTGTACAAACTTATACAATCTTGTACACACTTGTACAACCCAGTACACAACTTGTACAACCTTGTACACACTTGTACAACCTTGTAAAACTTGTACACCCTTGTACAAACTTGTACACCCCTGTACACACTTGTACACATTTGTACACACTTGTACACCCTTGTACACACTTGTACAACCTTGTACAAACTTATACAATCTTGTACACACTTGTACAACCCAGTACACACTTGTAAAATCTTGTACAAACTTGTACATCATTGTACACGATTGTACACCCTTGTACACACTTGTACAACCTTGTACACACTTGTACAACCTTGTACACAATTGTACAACCTTGTACACACTTGTACAACCTTGTACACACTTGCACAACTTTGTACACACTTGTACAGTCTTGTACACAATTGTACAACCTTGTACACACTTGTACAACCTTGTACACACTTGTACAACCTTGTACACAATTGTACAGCCTTGTACACACTTGTACAACCTTGTACACACTTGTACAGCCTTGTACACAATTGTACAACCTTGTACAAACTTGTACAACCTTGTACACACTTGTACAACCTTGTACACAATTGTACAGCCTTGTACACACTTGTACAACCTTGTACACACTTGTACAACCTTGTAAAAACTTGTACACCCTTGTACACACTTGTACAACCTTGTACAACCTTTTACACACTTGTACAGCCTTGTACACAATTGTACAACCTTGTACACACTTGTACAACCTTGTACAACCTTGTACAAACCTGTACACCCTTGTACACACTTGTACAAGCTTGTACACGATTGTACACCCTTGTACACACTTGTGCACCCTTGTACAAACTTGTACATCCTTGTACACACTTGTACAACCTTGTACAAACTTGTACAAACTTGTACAAACTTGTACATCCTTGTACACGATTGTACACCCTTGTACACACTTGTACAAGCTTGTACACACTTGTACAACCTGATACACAATTGTACAACCTTGTACACACTTGTACAACCTTGTACACACTTGTACAACCTTGTACACACTTGTACAACCTTGTACACACTTGTACAACCTTGTACACACTTGTACAGCCTTGTATACAATTGTAAAACCTTGTACACACTTGTACAACCTTGTACACACTTGTACAACCTTGTACACAATTGTACAGCCTTGTACACATTTGTACAACCTTGTACACACTTGTACAGCCTTGTACAAAATTGTACAACCTTGTACACACTTGTACAGCCTTGTACACAATTGTACAACCTTGTACACACTTGTACAACCTTGTACACCCTTGTACAAACTTTTACACATCGTACACACTTGTACACCCTTGTACAAACTTGTACATCCTTGTACACACTTGTACAACCTTGTACACACTTGTACAATCTTGTACACATTTGTACAATCTTGTACACACTTGTACAGCCTTGTACACAATTGTACAACCTTGTACACACTTGTACAGCCTTGTACACAATTGTACAACCTTGTACACACTTGTACAACCTTGTACACCCTTGTACACACTTTTACTTATCGTACACACTTGTACACCCTTGTACAAACTTGTACATCCTTGTACACACTTGTACAACCTTGTACAAACTTGTACAAACTTGTACATCCTTGTACACGATTTTACACCCTTGTACACACTTGTACAACCTTGTAAAAACTTGTACAACCTTGTACACACTTGTACACCCTTGTACACACTTGTACAAGCTTGTACACACTTGTACAACCTTGTACACACTTGTACACCCTTGTACACACATGTACAACCTTGTACACAACTTGTACAACCTTGTACACACTTGTACAACCTTGTAAAACTTGTACACCCTTTTACAAACTTGTACACCCCTGTACACACTTGTACACATTTGTACACACTTGTACACCCTTGTACACACTTGTACAAACTTATACAATCTTGTACACACTTGTACAACCCAGTACACAACTTGTACAACCTTGTACACACTTGTACAACCTTGTAAAACTTGTACACCCTTGTACAAACTTGTACACCCCTGTACACACTTGTACACATTTGTACACACTTGTACACCCTTGTACACACTTGTACAACCTTGTACAAACTTATACAATCTTGTACACACTTGTACAACCCAGTACACACTTGTAAAATCTTGTACAAACTTGTACATCATTGTACACGATTGTACACCCTTGTACACACTTGTACAACCTTGTACACACTTGTACAACCTTGTACACAATTGTACAACCTTGTACACACTTGTACAACCTTGTACACACTTGCACAACTTTGTACACACTTGTACAGTCTTGTACACAATTGTACAACCTTGTACACACTTGTACAACCTTGTACACACTTGTACAACCTTGTACACAATTGTACAGCCTTGTACACACTTGTACAACCTTGTACACACTTGTACAGCCTTGTACACAATTGTACAACCTTGTACACACTTGTACAACCTTGTACACACTTGTACAACCTTGTACACAATTGTACAGCCTTGTACACACTTGTACAACCTTGTACACACTTGTACAACCTTGTAAAAACTTGTACACCCTTGTACACACTTGTACAACCTTGTACAACCTTGTACAAACTTGTACATCCTTGTACACGATTTTTCACCCTTGTACACACTTGTACAACCTTGTACAAACTTGTACATCCTTGTACACACTTGTACAACCTTGTACAAACTTGTACAAACTTGTACATCCTTGTACACGATTTTTCACCCTTGTACACACTTGTACAACCTTGTACACACTTGTACACCCTTGTACACACTTGTACAACCTTGTACACACTTGTACAACCTTGTACACACTTGTACAACCTTGTACACACTTGTACAACCTTGTACACACTTGTACAACCTTGTACACACTTGTACAACCTTGTACACACTTGTACAACCTTGTACACACTTGTATAACCTTGTACACACTTGTACAACCTTGTACACACTTGTACAACCTTGTACACACTTGTACAACCTTGTACACACTTGTACAACCTTGTACACACTTGTACAACCATGTAAAAACTTGTACAACCTTGTACACACTTGTACACCCTTGTACACACTTGTACAAGCTTGTACACACTTGTACAACCTTGTACACACTTGTACACCCTTGTACACACTTGTACAACCTTGTACAAACCTGTACACCTTTGTACACACTTGTACATGCTTGTACACACTTGTACAAGCTTGTATACACTTGTACACCTTTGTTCAAATTTGTGAACCCTTGTACACTTTTGTACACCCTTGTACACATTTGTACAACCTTGTACAAACTTGTACACACTTGTACAAACTTGTAAACACTTGTACAACCTTGTACAAACTTGTACAACCTTGTACACACTTGTACAACGTTGTACACACTTGTACAAGTTGTACACACTTGTACAACCTTGTACACACTTGTACAGACTTGTACACACTTGTACAACCTTGTACACAATTGTAAAACCTTGTACACACTTGTACAACCTTGTACAAACTTGTACAACCTTGTACAAACTTGTACACACTTGTACAAACTTTTACATCCTTGTACACATTTGTACACCCTTGTACACACTTGTACAACCTTGTACAACCTTGTACAAACCTGTACACCCTTGTACACACTTGTACAAGCTTGTACACGATTGTACACCCTTGTACACACTTGTGCACCCTTGTACAAACTTGTACATCCTTGTACACACTTGTACAACCTTGTACAAACTTGTACAAACTTGTACAAACTTGTACATCCTTGTACACGATTGAACACCCTTGTACACACTTGTACAACCTTGTACACACTTGTACAACCTGATACACAATTGTACAACCTTGTACACACTTGTACAACCTTGTACACACTTGTACAACCTTGTACACACTTGTACAACCTTGTACACACTTGTACAACCTTGTACACACTTGTACAACCTTGTACACACTTGTACAACCTTGTACACACTTGTACAACCTGATACACAATTGTACAACCTTGTACACACTTGTACAACCTTGTACACACTTGTACAACCTTGTACACACTTGTACAACCTTGTACACACTTGTACAACCTTGTACACACTTGTACAGCCTTGTACACAATTGTACAACCTTGTACACACTTGTACAACCTTGTACACACTTTTACAACCTTGTACACAATTGTACAGCCTTGTACACACTTGTACAACCTTGTACACACTTGTACAGCCTTGTACAAAATTGTACAACCTTGTACACACTTGTACAGCCTTGTACACAATTGTACAACCTTGTACACACTTGTACAACCTTGTACACCCTTGTACAAACTTTTACACATCGTACACACTTGTACACCCTTGTACAAACTTGTACATCCTTGTACACACTTGTACAACCTTGTACACACTTGTACAATCTTGTACACACTTGTACAATCTTGTACACACTTGTACAGCCTTGTACACAATTGTACAACCTTGTACACACTTGTACAGCCTTGTACACAATTGTACAACCTTGTACACACTTGTACAACCTTGTACACCCTTGTACACACTTTTACTTATCGTACACACTTGTACACCCTTGTACAAACTTTTACATCCTTGTACACACTTGTACAACCTTGTACAAACTTGTACAAACTTGTACATCCTTGTACACGATTTTACACCCTTGTACACACTTGTACAACCTTGTAAAAACTTGTACAACCTTGTACACACTTGTACACCCTTGTACACACTTGTACAAGCTTGTACACACTTGTACAACCTTGTACACACTTGTACACACTTGTACACCCTTGTACACACATGTACAACCTTGTACACAACTTGTACAACCTTGTACACACTTTTACAACCTTGTAAAACTTGTACACCCTTGTACAAACTTGTACACCCCTGTACACACTTGTACACATTTGTACACACTTGTACACCCTTGTACACACTTGTACAACCTTGTACAAACTTATACAATCTTGTACACACTTGTACAACCCAGTACACAACTTGTACAACCTTGTACACACTTGTACAACCTTGTAAAACTTGTACACCCTTGTACAAACTTGTACACCCCTGTACACACTTGTACACATTTGTACACACTTGTACACCCTTGTACACACTTGTACAACCTTGTACAAACTTATACAATCTTGTACACACTTGTACAACCCAGTACACACTTGTAAAATCTTGTACAAACTTGTACATCATTGTACACGATTGTACACCCTTGTACACACTTGTACAACCTTGTACACACTTGTACAACCTTGTACACAATTGTACAACCTTGTACACACTTGTACAACCTTGTACACACTTGCACAACTTTGTACACACTTGTACAGTCTTGTACACAATTGTACAACCTTGTACACACTTGTACAACCTTGTACACACTTGTACAACCTTGTACACAATTGTACAGCCTTGTACACACTTGTACAACCTTGTACACACTTGTACAGCCTTGTACACAATTGTACAACCTTGTACACACTTGTACAACCTTGTACACACTTGTACAACCTTGTACACAATTGTACAGCCTTGTACACACTTGTACAACCTTGTACACACTTGTACAACCTTGTAAAAACTTGTACACCCTTGTACACACTTGTACAACCTTGTACAACCTTGTACACACTTGTACAGCCTTGTACACAATTGTACAACCTTGTACACACTTGTACAACCTTGTACAACCTTGTACAAACCTGTACACCCTTGTACACACTTGTACAAGCTTGTACACGATTGTACACCCTTGTACACCCTTGTGCACCCTTGTACAAACTTGTACATCCTTGTACACACTTGTACAACCTTGTACAAACTTGTACAAACTTGTACAAACTTGTACATCCTTGTACACTATTGTACACCCTTTTACACACTTGTACAACCTTGTACACACTTGTACAACCTGATACACAATTGTACAACCTTGTACACACTTGTACAACCTTGTACACACTTGTACAACCTTGTACACACTTGTACAACCTTGTACACACTTGTACAACCTTGTACACACTTGTACAGCCTTGTATACAATTGTACAACCTTGTACACACTTGTACAGCCTTGTACAAACTTGTACACACTTGTACAAACTTTTACATCCTTGTACACATTTGTACACCCTTGTACACACTTGTACAACCTTGTACAACCTTGTACAAACCTGTACACCCTTGTACACACTTGTACAAGCTTGTACACGATTGTACACCCTTGTACACACTTGTGCACCCTTGTACAAACTTGTACATCCTTGTACACACTTGTACAACCTTGTACACACTTTTACAACCTTGTACACAATTGTACAGCCTTGTACACACTTGTACAACCTTGTACACACTTGTACAGCCTTGTACAAAATTGTACAACCTTGTACACACTTGTACAGCCTTGTACACAATTGTACAACCTTGTACACACTTGTACAACCTTGTACACCCTTGTACAAACTTTTACACATCGTACACACTTGTACACCCTTGTACAAACTTGTACATCCTTGTACACACTTGTACAACCTTGTACACACTTGTACAATCTTGTACACACTTGTACAATCTTGTACACACTTGTACAGCCTTGTACACAATTGTACAACCTTGTACACACTTGTACAGCCTTGTACACAATTGTACAACCTTGTACACACTTGTACAACCTTGTACACCCTTGTACACACTTTTACTTATCGTACACACTTGTACACCCTTGTACAAACTTGTACATCCTTGTACACACTTGTACAACCTTGTACAAACTTGTACAAACTTGTACATCCTTGTACACGATTTTACACCCTTGTACACACTTGTACAACATTGTAAAAACTTGTACAACCTTGTACACACTTGTACACCCTTGTACACACTTGTACAAGCTTGTACACACTTGTACAACCTTGTACACACTTGTACACACTTGTACACCCTTGTACACACATGTACAACCTTGTACACAACTTGTACAACCTTGTACACACTTTTACAACCTTGTAAAACTTGTACACCCTTGTACAAACTTGTACACCCCTGTACACACTTGTACACATTTGTACACACTTGTACACCCTTGTACACACTTGTACAACCTTGTACAAACTTATACAATCTTGTACACACTTGTACAACCCAGTACACAACTTGTACAACCTTGTACACACTTGTACAACCTTGTACACACTTGTACAACCTTGTAAAAACTTGTACACCCTTGTACACACTTGTACAACCTTGTACAACCTTGTACACACTTGTACAGCCTTGTACACAATTGTACAACCTTGTACACACTTGTACAACCTTGTACAACCTTGTACAAACCTGTACACCCTTGTACACACTTGTACAAGCTTGTACACGATTGTACACCCTTGTACACCCTTGTGCACCCTTGTACAAACTTGTACATCCTTGTACACACTTGTACAACCTTGTACAAACTTGTACAAACTTGTACAAACTTGTACATCCTTGTACACTATTGTACACCCTTGTACACACTTGTACAACCTTGTACACACTTGTACAACCTGATACACAATTGTACAACCTTGTACACACTTGTACAACCTTGTACACACTTGTACAACCTTGTACACACTTGTACAACCTTGTACACACTTGTACAACCTTGTACACACTTGTACAGCCTTGTATACAATTGTACAACCTTGTACACACTTGTACAGCCTTGTACAAACTTGTACACACTTGTACAAACTTTTACATCCTTGTACACATTTGTACACCCTTGTACACACTTGTACAACCTTGTACAACCTTGTACAAACCTGTACACCCTTGTACACACTTGTACAAGCTTGTACACGATTGTACACCCTTGTACACACTTGTGCACCCTTGTACAAACTTGTACATCCTTGTACACACTTGTACAACCTTGTACACACTTTTACAACCTTGTACACAATTGTACAGCCTTGTACACACTTGTACAACCTTGTACACACTTGTACAGCCTTGTACAAAATTGTACAACCTTGTACACACTTGTACAGCCTTGTACACAATTGTACAACCTTGTACACACTTGTACAACCTTGTACACCCTTGTACAAACTTTTACACATCGTACACACTTGTACACCCTTGTACAAACTTGTACATCCTTGTACACACTTGTACAACCTTGTACACACTTGTACAATCTTGTACACACTTGTACAATCTTGTACACACTTGTACAGCCTTGTACACAATTGTACAACCTTGTACACACTTGTACAGCCTTGTACACAATTGTACAACCTTGTACACACTTGTACAACCTTGTACACCCTTGTACACACTTTTACTTATCGTACACACTTGTACACCCTTGTACAAACTTGTACATCCTTGTACACACTTGTACAACCTTGTACAAACTTGTACAAACTTGTACATCCTTGTACACGATTTTACACCCTTGTACACACTTGTACAACATTGTAAAAACTTGTACAACCTTGTACACACTTGTACACCCTTGTACACACTTGTACAAGCTTGTACACACTTGTACAACCTTGTACACACTTGTACACACTTGTACACCCTTGTACACACATGTACAACCTTGTACACAACTTGTACAACCTTGTACACACTTTTACAACCTTGTAAAACTTGTACACCCTTGTACAAACTTGTACACCCCTGTACACACTTGTACACATTTGTACACACTTGTACACCCTTGTACACACTTGTACAACCTTGTACAAACTTATACAATCTTGTACACACTTGTACAACCCAGTACACAACTTGTACAACCTTGTACACACTTGTACAACCTTGTAAAACTTGTACACCCTTGTACAAACTTGTACACCCCTGTACACACTTGTACACATTTGTACACACTTGTACACCCTTGTACACACTTGTACAACCTTGTACAAACTTATACAATCTTGTACACACTTGTACAACCCAGTACACACTTGTAAAATCTTGTACAAACTTGTACATCATTGTACACGATTGTACACCCTTGTACACACTTGTACAACCTTGTACACACTTGTACAACCTTGTACACAATTGTACAACCTTGTACACACTTGTACAACCTTGTACACACTTGCACAACTTTGTACACACTTGTACAGTCTTGTACACAATTGTACAACCTTGTACACACTTGTACAACCTTGTACACACTTGTACAACCTTGTACACAATTGTACAGCCTTGTACACACTTGTACAACCTTGTACACACTTGTACAGCCTTGTACACAATTGTACAACCTTGTACACACTTGTACAACCTTGTACACACTTGTACAACCTTGTACACAATTGTACAGCCTTGTACACACTTGTACAACCTTGTACACACTTGTACAACCTTGTAAAAACTTGTACACCCTTGTACACACTTGTACAACCTTGTACAACCTTGTACACACTTGTACAGCCTTGTACACAATTGTACAACCTTGTACACACTTGTACAACCTTGTACAACCTTGTACAAACCTGTACACCCTTGTACACACTTGTACAAGCTTGTACACGATTGTACACCCTTGTACACACTTGTGCACCCTTGTACAAACTTGTACATCCTTGTACACACTTGTACAACCTTGTACAAACTTGTACAAACTTGTACAAACTTGTACATCCTTGTACACTATTGTACACCCTTGTACACACTTGTACAACCTTGTACACACTTGTACAACCTGATACACAATTGTACAACCTTGTACACACTTGTACAACCTTGTACACACTTGTACAACCTTGTACACACTTGTACAACCTTGTACACACTTGTACAACCTTGTACACACTTGTACAGCCTTGTATACAATTGTACAACCTTGTACACACTTGTACAGCCTTGTACAAACTTGTACACACTTGTACAAACTTTTACATCCTTGTACACATTTGTACACCCTTGTACACACTTGTACAACCTTGTACAACCTTGTACAAACCTGTACACCCTTGTACACACTTGTACAAGCTTGTACACGATTGTACACCCTTGTACACACTTGTGCACCCTTGTACAAACTTGTACATCCTTGTACACACTTGTACAACCTTGTACAAACTTGTACAAACTTGTACAAACTTGTACATCCTTGTACACGATTGAACACCCTTGTACACACTTGTACAACCTTGTACACACTTGTACAACCTGATACACAATTGTACAACCTTGTACACACTTGTACAACCTTGTACACACTTGTACAACCTTGTACACACTTGTACAACCTTGTACACACTTGTACAACCTTGTACACACTTGTACAACCTTGTACACACTTGTACAACCTGATACACAATTGTACAACCTTGTACACACTTGTACAACCTTGTACACACTTGTACAACCTTGTACACACTTGTACAACCTTGTACACACTTGTACAACCTTGTACACACTTGTACAGCCTTGTACACAATTGTACAACCTTGTACACACTTGTACAACCTTGTACACACTTTTACAACCTTGTACACAATTGTACAGCCTTGTACACACTTGTACAACCTTGTACACACTTGTACAGCCTTGTACAAAATTGTACAACCTTGTACACACTTGTACAGCCTTGTACACAATTGTACAACCTTGTACACACTTGTACAACCTTGTACACCCTTGTACAAACTTTTACACATCGTACACACTTGTACACCCTTGTACAAACTTGTACATCCCTGTACACACTTGTACAACCTTGTACACACTTGTACAATCTTGTACACACTTGTACAATCTTGTACACACTTGTACAGCCTTGTACACAATTGTACAACCTTGTACACACTTGTACAGCCTTGTACACAATTGTACAACCTTGTACACACTTTTACAACCTTGTACACCCTTGTACACACTTTTACTTATCGTACACACTTGTACACCCTTGTACAAACTTGTACATCCTTGTACACACTTGTACAACCTTGTACAAACTTGTACAAACTTGTACATCCTTGTACACGATTTTACACCCTTGTACACACTTGTACAACCTTGTAAAAACTTGTACAACCTTGTACACACTTGTACACCCTTGTACACACTTGTACAAGCTTGTACACACTTGTACAACCTTGTACACACTTGTACACACTTGTACACCCTTGTACACACATGTACAACCTTGTACACAACTTGTACAACCTTGTACACACTTTTACAACCTTGTAAAACTTGTACACCCTTGTACAAACTTGTACACCCCTGTACACACTTGTACACATTTGTACACACTTGTACACCCTTGTACACACTTGTACAACCTTGTACAAACTTATACAATCTTGTACACACTTGTACAACCCAGTACACAACTTGTACAACCTTGTACACACTTGTACAACCTTGTAAAACTTGTACACCCTTGTACAAACTTGTACACCCCTGTACACACTTGTACACATTTGTACACACTTGTACACCCTTGTACACACTTGTACAACCTTGTACAAACTTATACAATCTTGTACACACTTGTACAACCCAGTACACACTTGTAAAATCTTGTACAAACTTGTACATCATTGTACACGATTGTACACCCTTGTACACACTTGTACAACCTTGTACACACTTGTACAACCTTGTACACAATTGTACAACCTTGTACACACTTGTACAACCTTGTACACACTTGCACAACTTTGTACACACTTGTACAGTCTTGTACACAATTGTACAACCTTGTACACACTTGTACAACCTTGTACACACTTGTACAACCTTGTACACAATTGTACAGCCTTGTACACACTTGTACAACCTTGTACACACTTGTACAGCCTTGTACACAATTGTACAACCTTGTACACACTTGTACAACCTTGTACACACTTGTACAACCTTGTACACAATTGTACAGCCTTGTACACACTTGTACAACCTTGTACACACTTGTACAACCTTGTAAAAACTTGTGCACCCTTGTACACACTTGTACAACCTTGTACAACCTTGTACACACTTGTACAGCCTTGTACACAATTGTACAACCTTGTACACACTTGTACAACCTTGTACAACCTTGTACAAACCTGTACACCCTTGTACACACTTGTACAAGCTTGTACACGATTGTACACCCTTGTACACACTTGTACATCCTTGTACACGATTTTTCACCCTTGTACACACTTGTACAACCTTGTACACACTTGTACACCCTTGTACACAATTGTACAACCTTGTACACACTTGTACAACCTTGTACACACTTGTACAACCTTGTACACACTTGTACAACCTTGTACACACTTGTACAACCTTGTACACACTTGTACAGCCTTGTATACAATTGTACAACCTTGTACACACTTGTACAGCCTTGTACACAATTGTACAACCTTGTACAGCCTTGTACACAATTGTACAACCTTGTACACACTTGTACAACCTTGTACACCCTTGTACACACTTTTACTTATCGTACACACTTGTACACCCTTGTACACACTTGTACAACCTTGTACACACTTGTACAACCTTGTACAAACCTGTACACCCTTGTACACACTTGTACATGCTTGTACACACTTGTACAAGCTTGTATACACTTGTACACCTTTGTTCAAATTCGTGAACCCTTGTACACTTTTGTACACCCTTGTACACATTTGTACAACCTTGTACAAACTTGTACACACTTGTACAAACTTGTACACACTTGTACAACCTTGTACAAACTTGTACAACCTTGTACACACTTGTACAACGTTGTACACACTTGTACAAGTTGTACACACTTGTACAACGTTGTACACACTTGTACAACCTTGTACACACTTGTACAACCTTGTACACAATTGTAAAACCTTGTACAACCTTGTACAACCTTGTACAAACCTGTACACCCTTGTACACACTTGTACAAGCTTGTACACGATTGTACACCCTTGTACACACTTGTGCACCCTTGTACAAACTTGTACATCCTTGTACACACTTGTACAACCTTGTACAAACTTGTACAAACTTGTACAAACTTGTACAAACTTGTACATCCTTGTACACGATTGTACACCCTTGTACACACTTGTACAACCTTGTAAACACTTGTACAACCTGATACACACTTGTACAACCTTGTACACACTTTTACAACCTTGTACACAATTGTACAGCCTTGTACACACTTGTACAACCTTGTACACACTTGTACAGCCTTGTACAAAATTGTACAACCTTGTACACACTTGTACAGCCTTGTACACAATTGTACAACCTTGTACACACTTGTACAACCTTGTACACCCTTGTACAAACTTTTACACATCGTACACACTTGTACACCCTTGTACAAACTTGTACATCCTTGTACACACTTGTACAACCTTGTACACACTTGTACAATCTTGTACACACTTGTACAATCTTGTACACACTTGTACAGCCTTGTACACAATTGTACAACCTTGTACACACTTGTACAGCCTTGTACACAATTGTACAACCTTGTACACACTTGTACAACCTTGTACACCCTTGTACACACTTTTACTTATCGTACACACTTGTACACCCTTGTACAAACTTGTACATCCTTGTACACACTTGTACAACCTTGTACAAACTTGTACAAACTTGTACATCCTTGTACACGATTTTACACCCTTGTACACACTTGTACAACCTTGTAAAAACTTGTACAACCTTGTACACACTTGTACACCCTTGTACACACTTGTACAAGCTTGTACACACTTGTACAACCTTGTACACACTTGTACACACTTGTACGGCCTTGTACACACATGTACAACCTTGTACACAACTTGTACAACCTTGTACACACTTGTACAACCTTGTAAAACTTGTACACCCTTGTACAAACTTGTACACCCCTGTACACACTTGTACACATTTGTACACACTTGTACACCCTTGTACACACTTGTACAACCTTGTACAAACTTATACAATCTTGTACACACTTGTACAACCCAGTACACAACTTGTACAACCTTGTACACACTTGTACAACCTTGTAAAACTTGTACACCCTTGTACAAACTTGTACACCCCTGTACACACTTGTACACATTTGTACACACTTGTACACCCTTGTACACACTTGTACAACCTTGTACAAACTTATACAATCTTGTACACACTTGTACAACCCAGTACACACTTGTAAAATCTTGTACAAACTTGTACATCATTGTACACGATTGTACACCCTTGTACACACTTGTACAACCTTGTACACACTTGTACAACCTTGTACACAATTGTACAACCTTGTACACACTTGTACAAACTTGTACACACTTGCACAACTTTGTACACACTTGTACAGTCTTGTACACAATTGTACAACCTTGTACACACTTGTACAACCTTGTACACACTTGTACAACCTTGTACACAATTGTACAGCCTTGTACACACTTGTACAACCTTGTACACACTTGTACAGCCTTGTACACAATTGTACAACCTTGTACACACTTGTACAACCTTGTACACACTTGTACAACCTTGTACACAATTGTACAGCCTTGTACACACTTGTACAACCTTGTACACACTTGTACAACCTTGTAAAAACTTGTACACCCTTGTAAACACTTGTACAACCTTGTACAACCTTGTACACACTTGTACAGCCTTGTACACAATTGTACAACCTTGTACACACTTGTACAACCTTGTACAACCTTGTACAAACCTGTACACCCTTGTACACACTTGTACAAGCTTGTACACGATTGTACACCCTTGTACACACTTGTGCACCCTTGTACAAACTTGTACATCCTTGTACACACTTGTACAACCTTGTACAAACTTGTACAAACTTGTACAAACTTGTACATCCTTGTACACTATTGTACACCCTTGTACACACTTGTACAACCTTGTACACACTTGTACAACCTGATACACAATTGTACAACCTTGTACACACTTGTACAACCTTGTACACACTTGTACAACCTTGTACACACTTGTACAACCTTGTACACACTTGTACAACCTTGTACACACTTGTACAGCCTTGTATACAATTGTACAACCTTGTACACACTTGTACAGCCTTGTACACAATTGTACAACCTTGTACACACTTGTACAACCTTGTATACCCTTTACACACTTTTACTTATCGTACACACTTGTACACCCTTGTACAAACTTGTACATCCTTGTACACACTTGTACAACCTTGTACAAACTTGTACAAACTTGTACATCCTTGTACACGATTTTACACCCTTGTACACACTTGTACAACCTTGTAAAAACTTGTACAACCTTGTACACACTTGTACACCCTTGTACACACTTGTACAAGCTATACACACTTGTACAACCTTGTACACACTTGTACACCCTTGTACACACATGTACAACCTTGTACACAACTTGTACAACCTTGTACACACTTGTACAACCTTGTAAAACTTGTACACCCTTGTACAAACTTGTACACCCCTGTACACACTTGTACACATTTGTACACACTTGTACACCCTTGTACACACTTGTACAACCTTGTACAAACTTATACAATCTTGTACACACTTGTACAACCCAGTACACAACTTGTACAACCTTGTACACACTTGTACAACCTTGTAAAACTTGTACACCCTTGTACAAACTTGTACACCCCTGTACACACTTGTACACATTTGTACACACTTGTACACCCTTGTACACACTTGTACAACCTTGTACAAACTTATACAATCTTGTACACACTTGTACAACCCAGTACACACTTGTAAAATCTTGTACAAACTTGTACATCATTGTACACGATTGTACACCCTTGTACACACTTGTACAACCTTGTACACACTTGTACAACCTTGTACACAATTGTACAACCTTGTACACACTTGTACAACCTTGTACACACTTGCACAACTTTGTACACACTTGTACAGTCTTGTACACAATTGTACAACCTTGTACACACTTGTACAACCTTGTACACACTTGTACAACCTTGTACACAATTGTACAGCCTTGTACACAATTGTACAACCTTGTACACACTTGTACAGCCTTGTACACAATTGTACAACCTTGTACACACTTGTACAGCCTTGTACACACTTGTACAACCTTGTACACACTTGTACAACCTTGTAAAAACTTGTACACCCTTGTACACACTTGTACAACCTTGTACAACCTTGTACAAACTTGTACATCCTTGTACACGATTTTTCACCCTTGTACACACTTGTACAACCTTGTACAAACTTGTACATCCTTGTACACACTTGTACAACCTTGTACAAACTTGTACAAACTTGTACATCCTTGTACACGATTTTTCACCCTTGTACACACTTGTACAACCTTGTACACACTTGTACACCCTTGTACACACTTGTACAACCTTGTACACACTTGTACAACCTTGTACACACTTGTACAACCTTGTACACACTTGTACAACCTTGTACACACTTGTACAACCTTGTACACACTTGTACAACCTTGTACACACTTGTACAACCTTGTACACACTTGTACAACCTTGTACACACTTGTACAACCTTGTACACACTTGTACAACCTTGTACACACTTGTACAACCTTGTACACACTTGTACAACCTTGTACACACTTGTACAACCTTGTACACTCTTGTACAACCTTGTACACACTTGTACAACCTTGTACACACTTGTACAACCTTGTACACACTTGTACAACCTTGTACACACTTGTACAACCTTGTACACACTTGTACAACCATGTAAAAACTTGTACAACCTTGTACACACTTGTACACCCTTGTACACACTTGTACAAGCTTGTACACACTTGTACAACCTTGTACACACTTGTACACCCTTGTACACACTTGTACAACCTTGTACAAACCTGTACACCCTTGTACACACTTGTACATGCTTGTACACACTTGTACAAGCTTGTATACACTTGTACACCTTTGTTCAAATTTGTGAACCCTTGTACACTTTTGTACACCCTTGTACACATTTGTACAACCTTGTACAAACTTGTACACACTTGTACAAACTTGTACACACTTGTACAACCTTGTACAAACTTGTACAACCTTGTACACACTTGTACAACGTTGTACACACTTGTACAAGTTGTACACACTTGTAAAACCTTGTACACACTTGTACAACCTTGTACACCCTTGTACAACCTTGTACACAATTGTAAAACCTTGTACAACCTTGTACAACCTTGTACAAACCTGTACACCCTTGTGCACCCTTGTACAAACTTGTACATCCTTGTACACACTTGTACAACCTTGTACAAACTTGTACAAACTTGTACAAACTTGTACAAACTTGTACATCCTTGTACACGATTGTACACCCTTGTACACACTTGTACAACCTTGTAAACACTTGTACAACCTGATACACAATTGTACAACTTTGTACACACTTGTAAAACCTTGTACACACTTGTACAACCTTGTACACACTTGTACAACCTTGTACACACTTGTACAACCTTGTACACATTTGTACAGCCTTGTACACAATTGTACAACCTTGTACACACTTGTACAACCTTGTACACACTTGTACAACCTTGTACACAATTGTACAGCCTTGTACACACTTGTACAACCTTGTACACACTTGTACAGCCTTGTACAAAATTGTACAACCTTGTACACACTTGTACAGCCTTGTACACAATTGTACAACCTTGTACACACTTGTACAACCTTGTACACCCTTGTACAAACTTTTACACATCGTACACACTTGTACACCCTTGTACAAACTTGTACATCCTTGTACACACTTGTACAACCTTGTAAACACTTGTACAATCTTGTACACACTTGTACAGCCTTGTACACAATTGTACAACCTTGTACACACTTGTACAGCCTTGTACACAATTGTACAACCTTGTACACACTTGTACAACCTTGTACACCCTTGTACACACTTTTACTTATCGTACACACTTGTACACCCTTGTACAAACTTGTACATCCTTGTACACACTTGTACAACCTTGTACAAACTTGTACAAACTTGTATATCCTTGTACACGATTTTACACCCTTGTACACACTTGTACAACCTTGTAAAAACTTGTACAACCTTGTACACACTTGTACACCCTTGTACACACTTGTACAAGCTTGTACACACTTGTACAACCTTGTACACACTTTTACACACTTGTACACCCTTGTACACACATGTACAACCTTGTACACAACTTGTACAACCTTGTACACACTTGTACAACCTTGTAAAACTTGTACACCCTTGTACAAACTTGTACACCCCTGTACACACTTGTACACATTTGTACACACTTGTACACCCTTGTACACACTTGTACAACCTTGTACAAACTTATACAATCTTGTACACACTTGTACAACCCAGTACACAACTTGTACAACCTTGTACACACTTGTACAACCTTGTAAAACTTGTACACCCTTGTACAAACTTGTACACCCCTGTACACACTTGTACACATTTGTACACACTTGTACACCCTTGTACACACTTGTACAACCTTGTACAAACTTATACAATCTTGTACACACTTGTACAACCCAGTACACACTTGTAAAATCTTGTACAAACTTGTACATCATTGTACACGATTGTACACCCTTGTACACACTTGTACAACCTTGAAAAAACTTGTACAACCTTGTACACACTTGTACACCCTTGTACACACTTGTACAACCTTGTACACACTTGTACAACCTTGTACACACTTGTACAACCTTGTACACACTTGTACAACCTTGTACACACTTGTACAACCTTGTACACACTTGTACAACCTTGTACACACTTGTACAACCTTGTACACACTTGTACAACCTTGTACACACTTGTACAACCTTGTACACACTTGTACAACCTTGTACACACTTGTACAACCTTGTACACACTTGTACAACCTTGTACACACTTGTACAACCTTGTACACACTTGTACAACCATGTAAAAACTTGTACAACCTTGTACACACTTGTACACCCTTGTACACACTTGTACAAGCTTGTACACACTTGTACAACCTTGTACACACTTGTACACCCTTGTACACACTTGTACAACCTTGTACAAACCTGTACACCCTTATACACACTTGTACAAGCTTGTACACACTTGTACAAGCTTGTACACACTTGTACACCTTTGTTCAAACTTGTGCACCCTTGTACACTTTTGTACACCCTTGTACACATTTGTACAACCTTGTACAAACTTGTACACACTTGTACAAACTTGTACACACTTGTACAACCTTGTAAACACTTGTACAACCTTGTACACACTTGTACAACCTTGTACACACTTGTACAAGTTGTACACACTTGTACAACCTTGTACACACTTGTACAACCTTGTACACACTTGTACAACCTTGTACACAATTGTAAAACCTTGTACACACTTGTACAACCTTGTACAAACTTGTACACACTTGTACAAACTTTTACATCCTTGTACACATTTGTACACCCTTGTACACACTTGTACAACCTTGTACAACCTTGTACAAACCTGTACACCCTTGTACACACTTGTACAAGCTTGTACACGATTGTACACCCTTGTACACACTTGTGCACCCTTGTACAAACTTGTACATCCTTGTACACACTTGTACAACCTTGTACAAACTTGTACAAACTTGTACAAACTTGTACAAACTTGTACAAACTTGTACATCCTTGTACACGATAGTACACCCTTGTACACACTTGTACAACCTTGTACACACTTGTACAACCTGATACACAATTGTACAACCTTGTACACACTTGTACAACCTTGTACACACTTGTACAACCTTGTACACACTTGTACAACCTTGTACACACTTGTACAACCTTGTACACACTTGTACAACCTTGTACACACTTTTACAACCTTGTACACACTTGTACAGCCTTGTACACAATTGTACAACCTTGTACACACTTGTACAACCTTGTACACACTTGTACAACCTTGTACACAATTGTACAGCCTTGTACACACTTGTACAACCTTGTACACACTTGTACAGCCTTGTACAAAATTGTAAAACCTTGTACACACTTGTACAGCCTTGTACACAATTGTACAACCTTGTACACACTTGTACAACCTTGTACACCCTTGTACAAACTTTTACACATCGTACACACTTGTACATCCTTGTACAAACTTGTACATCCTTGTACACACTTGTACAACTTTGTACACACTTGTACAATCTTGTACACACTTGTACAGCCTTGTACACAATTGTACAACCTTGTACACACTTGTACAGCCTTGTACACAATTGTACAATCTTGTACACACTTGTACAACCTTGTACACCCTTGTACACACTTTTACTTATCGTACACACTTGTACACCCTTGTACAAACTTGTACATCCTTGTACACACTTGTACAACCTTGTACAAACTTGTACAAACTTGTACATCCTTGTACACGATTTTACCGCCTTGTACACACTTGTACAACCTTGTAAAAACTTGTACAACCTTGTACACACTTGTACACCCTTGTACACACTTGTACAAGCTTGTACACACTTGTACAACCTTGTACACACTTGTACACCCTTGTACACACATGTATAACCTTGTACACAACTTGTACAACCTTGTACACACTTGTCCAACCTTGTAAAACTTGTACACCCTTGTACAAACTTGTACACCCCTGTACACACTTGTACACATTTGTACACACTTGTACACCCTTGTACACACTTGTACAACCTTGTACAAACTTATACAATCTTGTACACACTTGTACAACCCAGTACACAACTTGTACAACCTTGTACACACTTGTACAACCTTGTAAAACTTGTACACCCTTGTACAAACTTGTACACCCCTGTACACACTTGTACACATTTGTACACACTTGTACACCCTTGTACACACTTGTACAACCTTGTACAAACTTATACAATCTTGTACACACTTGTACAACCCAGTACACACTTGTACAATCTTGTACAAACTTGTACATCCTTGTACACGATTGTACACCCTTGTACACACTTGTACAACCTTGTACACACTTGTACAACCTTGTACACAATTGTAAAACCTTGTACACACTTGTACAACCTTGTACACACTTGCACAACTTTGTACACACTTGTACAGTCTTGTACACAATTGTACAACCTTGTACACACTTGTACAACCTTGTACACACTTGTACAACCTTGTACACAATTGTACAGCCTTGTACACACTTGTACAGCCTTGTACACACTTGTACAACCTTGTACACACTTGTACAGCCTTGTACACAATTGTACAACCTTGTACACACTTGTACAACCTTGTACACACTTGTACAACCTTGTACACACTTGTACAACCTTGAACACAATTGTACAGCCTTGTACACACTTGTACAACCTTGTACACACTTGTACAACCTTGTTAAAACTTGTACACCCTTGTACACACTTGTACAACCTTGTACAACCTTGTACACACTTGTACAGCCTTGTACACAATTGTACAACCTTGTACACACTTGTACAACCTTGTACACAATTGTACAACCTCGTACACACTTGTACAACCTTGTACACACTTGTACAACCTTTTACACACTTGTACAGCCTTGTACACAATTGTACAGCCTTGTACACAATTGTACAACCTTGTACACACTTGTACAGCCTTGTACACAATTGTACAACCTTGTACACACTTGTACAACCTTGTACACACTTGTACAACCTTGTACACAATTGTAGAGCCTTGTACACACTTGTACAACCTTGTACACACTTGTACAGCCTTGTACAAAATTGTACAAACTTGTACACCCTTGTACAAACTTTTACACATCGTACACACTTGTACAGCCCTTGTACAAACTTGTACAAACTTGTACAAACTTGTACAAACTTGTACAAACTTGTACATCCTTGTACACACTTGTACAACCTTGTACAAACTTGTACAAACTTGTACATCCTTGTACACGATTTTACACCCTTGTACACACTTGTACAACCTTGTAAAAACTTGTACAACCTTGTACACACTTGTACACCCTTGTACACACTTGTACAACCTTGTACACACTTGTACAACCTTTTACACACTTGTACAACCTTTTACACACTTGTACAACCTTGTACACACTTGTACAACCTTGTACACACTTGTACAACCTTGTACACACTTGTACAACCTTGTACACACTTGTACAACCTTGTACACACTTGTACAACCTTGTACACACTTGTACAACCTTGTACACACTTGTACAACCTTGTACAAACTTGTACAACCTTGTACACACTTGTACAACCTTGTACACACTTGTACAACCTTGTACACACTTGTACAACCTTGTACATTCTTGTACAACCATGTACACACTTGTACAACCATGTAAAAACTTGTACAACCTTGTACACACTTGTACACCCTTGTACACACTTGTACAAGCTTGTACACACTTGTACAACCTTGTACACACTTGTACACCCTTGTACACACTTGTACAACCTTTTACAAACTTGTACACACTTGTACAAACTTGTACATTATTGTACATACTTGTAAACCCTTGTACACACTTGTACAACCTTGTACAAACCTGTACACCCTTGTACACACTTGTACAAGCTTGTACACACTTGTACAAACTTGTACACACTTGTACAACCTTGTACAAACTTGTACAACCTTGTACACACTTGTACAACCTTGTACACACTTGTACAAGCTTGTACACACTTGTACAAGCTTGTACACACTTGTACAAGTTGTACACACTTGTACAAGCTTGTACACACTTGTACAAGTTGTACACACTTGTACAACCTTGTACACACTTGTACAACCTTGTACACACTTGTACAACCTTGTACAAACTTGTACAAACTTGTACAACCTTTTCATCCTTGTACACATTTGTACACCCTTGTACACACTTGTACAACCTTGTACAAACCTGTACACCCTTGTACACACTTGTACAAGCTTGTACACGATTGTACACACTTGTACACACTTGTGCACCCTTGTACACACTTGTACACCCTTGTACACACTTGTACAACCTTGTACAAACTTGTACACTTGTACAACATTGTACAAACCTGTACACCCTTGTACACACTTGTACAACCTTGTACACACTTGTACAACCTTGTACCCCCTGTTACAACCTTGTACACACTTGTACAACCTTGTACACACTTGTACAGCCTTGTACACAATTGTACACCCATGTACACAATTTAAAAACTTGTACACACTTGTACAACCTTGTACACACTTGTACAACCTTGTACACACTTGTACAACCTTGTACACACTTGTACAACCTTGTACAAACTTGTACAAACTTGTACACACTTGTACACCCTTGTACACACTTGTAAAAGCTTGTACACACTTGTACAACCTTGTACACACTTGTACAACCTTGTACACAATTGTATAACCTTGTACACACTTGTACAACCTTGTACAAACTTGTACAAACTTGTACACACTTGTACACCCTTGTACACACTTGTAAAAGCTTGTACACACTTGTACAACCTTGTACACACTTGTACAACCTTGTACACACTTGTACACCCTTGTACACACTTGTACAACCTTGTACACACTTGTACAACCTTGTACACAATTGTACAACCTTGTACACACTTTTACAACCTTGTACACACTTGTACAACCTTGTACACACTTGTACAGCCTTGTACACAATTGTACAACCTTGTACACACTTGTACAGCCTTGTACACACTTGTACAACCTTGTACACACTTGTACAGCCTTGTACAAAATTGTACAACCTTGTAAACACTTGTACAGCCTTGTACACAATTGTACAACCTTGTACACACTTGTACAAACTTGTACACCCTTGTACAAACTTTTACACATCGTACACACTTGTACAGCCCTTGTACAAACTTGTACATCCTTGTACACACTTGTACAACCTTGTACACACTTGAACATCCTTGTACACAATTGTACACCCTTGTACACACTTGTACAACCTTGTACACACTTGTACAACCTTGAACACACTTGTACAGCCTTGTACACAATTGTACAACCTTGTACACACTTGTACAACCTTGTACACACTTGTACAACCTTGTACACAATTGTACAGCCTTGTACACACTTGTACAACCTTGTACACACTTGTACAGCCTTGTACACAATTGTACAACCTTGTACACACTTGTACAACCTTGTACACAATTGTACAGCCTTGTACACACTTGTACAACCTTGTACACACTTGTACAACCTTGTAAAAACTTGTACACCCTTGTACACACTTGTACAACCTTGTACAACCTTGTACACACTTGTACAGCCTTGTACAACCTTGTACAACCTTGTACACACTTGTACAGCCTTGTAAAAACTTGTACACCCTTGTACACACATGTACAACCTTGTACACAACTTGTACAACCTTGTACACACTTGTACAACCTTGTAAAACTTGTACACATTTGTACACACTTGTACACCCTTGTACACACTTGTACAACCTTGTACAAACTTATACAATCTTGTACACACTTGTACAACCCAGTACACACTTGTACAATCTTGTACAAACTTGTACTCCCTTGTACAAACTTGTACATCCTTGTACACACTTATACAACCTTGTACAAACTTGTACAAACTTGTACATCCTTGTACACGATTGTACACCCTTGTACACACTTGTACAACCTTGTACACACTTGTACAACCTGACACACAATTGTACAACCTTGTACACACTTGTACAACCTTGTACACACTTGTACAACCTTGTACACACTTGTACAGCCTTGTACACAATTGTACAACCTTGTACACACTTGTACAACCTTGTACACACTTGTACAACCTTGTACACAATTGTACAGCCTTGTACACAATTGTACAACCTTGTACACACTTGTACAGCCTTGTACACACTTGTACAGCCTTGTACAAAATTGTACAGCCTTGTACACAATTGTACAACCTTGTACACACTTGTACAACCTTGTACACCCTTGTACAAACTTTTACACATCGTACACACTTGTACACCCTTGTACAAACTTGTACATCCTTGTACACACTTGTACAACCTTGTACACACTTGTACAATCTTGTACACACTTGTACATCCTTGTACACAATTGTACAACCTTGTACACAGTTGTACAGCCTTGTACACAATTGTACAACCTTGTACACACTTGTACAACCTTGTACACCCTTGTACACACTTTTACTTATCGTACACACTTGTACACCCTTGTACAAACTTGTACATCCTTGTACACACTTGTACAACCTTGTACAAACTTGTACAAACTTGTACATCCTTGTACACGATTTTACACCCTTGTACACACTTGTACAACCTTGTAAAAACTTGTACAACCTTGTACACACTTGTACACCCTTGTACACACTTGTACAACCTTGTACACACTTGTACAACCTTGTACACACTTGTACAACCTTGTACACACTTGTACAACCTTGTACACACTTGTACAACCTTGTTCACACTTGTACAACCTTGTACACAATTGTACAACCTTGTACACACTTGTACAAACTTGTACACCCTTGTACAAACTTTTACACATCGTACACACTTGTACAGCCCTTGTACAACCTTGTACACACTTGTACAACCTTGTACACACTTGTACAACCTTGTACACAATTGTACAGCCTTGTACACACTTGTACAACCTTGAACACACTTGTACAACCTTGTAAAAACTTGTACACCCTTGTACACACTTGTACAACCTTGTACAACCTTGTACACACTTGTACAGCCTTGTACAACCTTGTACAACCTTGTACACACTTGTACAGCCTTGTAAAAACTTGTACACCCTTGTACACACATGTACAACATTGTACACAACTTGTACAACCTTGTACACACTTGTACAACCTTGTAAAACTTGTACACATTTGTACACACTTGTACACCCTTGTACACACTTGTAAAACCTTGTACAAACTTATACAATCTTGTACACACTTGTACAACCCAGTACACACTTGTACAATCTTGTACAAACTTGTACTCCCTTGTACAAACTTGTACATCCTTGTACACACTTGTACAACCTTGTACAAACTCGGTTAAGTATACATTCATCCAGATTATAAACTTTTTAAGGTTTGTAATGACCAATAATAATTGTAAATATGAAAATGAATTAATCTTACAACACAGGATTATAATGCTTTTTGTTGTTTTTATTTTCGATCTTGTTTTTTTACAATCTGAGTCTTCTGCTGGATAAATCTGTGTTGAGTTTGTGCCAATTAAAAAATTACCTTCAACCCTTTTAAAAAAATAACAATTTTCACTATTAAAAAATTATATTTTTTGCCAATCTTGTAAAAAGTTGAAATTAGAAAATCTAATCCAGGTATAATGTTCACTAAAATGAGCAGGAACTCATCAAAGTCAATCAGCGCAAAAAAACTACAAATTAGCTAACAACATTGTAAATTCCTAATTGCATTATTATGTATATTGTATTACAAAAGAAAAGCTTATTTTAAGTAGCAATTATTAAATCAAACCCCAGTTGTTGACTAGATAGTATGGACTAAGACGATTTAGCTAATACATTAACTGAGTTATTAATCAAGTGAACGATGCATTTTTATGAAATTCATCGATCCGTTTTAGAATTTATACTTTGACTATGATTTATAGTTAAGTGGGTTAACACACCATGGACTCTGATAACTAAAGAATCCTGATCATCCCATGTAACAAACTTTATCCGTAGCCACATCTCTTCCTGATTATTCTGGATAACGAGTGGTCAAGGTTTTGTTTGTGGCTACGTGGTTAGAGAACTGTGGCGAGTTGCCTCTATATTGAGATAATTCTATTTCACCTGGCTGAACTCACGTAGCTGGACAAATAGTTATAACGCTCACTTTTTATTCAAAATGTATCGGCCCCACTGAAAAGACGTAGTAGCTTTTTAATGGTTCCTAACTATTCCTGAGCATTAGGCATTTAATAAATGGCCCTGCCTGAAAGAAAACTGGTCTTATTCGGTAACAAAATTACACAAGGCGTCTAAGTTTGCTATACAAACATAGTTATACAATCAATTATCTCCCAATAACAGTTGGTATATTTGTACTTTCACCCCAGGAGTCTGGTGTAGATTTAGTGAATACACATTCCAAACTACACACATTACGAACTAAAGCCACAAACAACAGCAGTAATGCAGGTGTGGTGAACAGTCCATGTTTATAGATAATTGTCGAACATATACAGCCATTGCAAGGACAAACATTGATTCTAACAGGCTGTAAAGGTTCAATTTATAAGGTACTAGCTGTTGTACCCGTGCTTCGCAACGGAAAGGACACTGAAGCGAAAAAATTCGATCTTGAATTCTGTTGTATAAAATAGTTACACATTCCCCTTTGGTTTCAGGAACATAACTCAATTGAAACTCTTAGTTTGACAAATATCTTTCTTTAAGGCTAGGCTAACTTATAAGACTACCTAGTACGAATTATATGAGGCACTGATGCATTTATGGAAATAATGTACGGAATCTAAATAAGAGAAACGTCTTATAACACTTAAAATATATTGGGTTTCATTCGCCTATTGGGTCTGATGATGATTGAGTGTCCAATCGAAATCGATCACCACTTACCATCTTTTTTGTATATTTACCGACTTGTGAGTAACAGTATAAGCGTAAATATATCTTTTAAGTGTTATAAGACGTTTCTCTTATTTACTTTCCGTAAATTGAATACCACGTACAATGCTGATCAAGAAGTAATTTAGGAAATAATGTACCCATACGATTCAATTTTCAAATGATTAGCTTTCTTAAACATTTATTTCGTTCATAAACGTACTTATAAAGTAAATGTTATGTATGCTGAAATACTGTTCTTTAATTTACTTCTATCAGATGATTTCATAAAAACAATCTTTGTTTACTTGTTACTTTTGTTATAAATGTTTTACAATAAAAGATTCTTCGTTCATATATTTTATTCTATTTAAATGTAATAACGTTACATAATGGCGCTGCACGGACATGAGGAATATGACAATGACGACACATCATCTACATTAACAGTGGAACAATCTAGTGGAACAACACATAGTTTAACTCATTTCAAGTTCGAGAAGTTTGATGCTACCAAAGAAACATGGAAGTACCACTACCAAACGTTTGAGTTGGAAATAATTGTTTTTGGGTTATAGAATTCTAATTATAGAAGTTTATAATCTGGATGAATGTATACTTAACCGAGTTTGTACAAGGTTGTACAAGTGTGTACAAGGATGTACAAGTTTGTACAAGGGAGTACAAGTTTGTACAAGATTGTACAAGTGTGTACTGGGTTGTACAAGTGTGTACAAGATTGTATAAGTTTGTACAAGGTTTTACAAGTGTGTACAAGGGTGTACAAGTGTGTACAAATGTGTACAAGTTTTACAAGGTTGTACAAGTGTGTACAAGGTTGTACAAGTTGTGTACAATGTTGTACATGTGTGTACAAGGGTGTACAAGTTTTTACAAGGCTGTACAAGTGTGTACAAGGTTGTACAAGGTTGTACAAGGCTGTACAAGTGTGTACAAGGTTGTACAAGGTTGTACAAGTGTGTACAAGGGTGTACAAGTTTTTACAAGGTTGTACAAGTGTGTTCAAGGTTGTACAAGTGTGTACAAGGCTGTACAATTGTGTACAAGGTTGTACAAGTGTGTACAAGGTTGTACAAGTGTGTACAAGGTTGTACAATTGTGTACAAGGCTGTACAAGTGTGTACAAGGTTGTACAAGTGTGTACAAGGCTGTACAATTGTGTACAAGGTTGTACAAGTGTGTACACACTTGTACAGCCTTGTACACACTTGTACACACTTTTATTTATCGTACACACTTGTACACCCTTGTACAAACTTGTACATCCTTGTACACACTTGTACAACCTTGTACAAACTTGTACAAACTTGTACATCCTTGTACACGATTTTACACCCTTGTACACACTTGTACAACCTTGTAAAAACTTGTACAACCTTGTACACACTTGTACACCCTTTTACACACTTTTACAACCTTGTACACACTTGTACAACCTTGTACACACTTGTACAACCTTGTACACACTTGTACAACTTGTACACACTTGTACAACCTTGTACACACTTGTACAACCTTGTACACACTTGTACAACCTTGTACACACTTGTACAACCTTGTACACACTTGTACAACCTTGTACACACTTGTACAACCTTGTACACACTTGTACAACCTTGTACACACTTGTACAACCTTGTACACACTTGTACAACCTTGTACACACTTGTACAACCATGTAAAAACTTGTACAACCTTGTACACACTTGTACACCCTTGTACACACTTGTACAAGCTTGTACACACTTGTACAACCTTGTACACACTTGTACACCCTTGTACACACTTGTACAACCTAGTACAAACCTGTACACCCTTGTACACACTTGTACAAGCTTGTACACACTTGTACAAGATTGTACACACTTGTACACCTTTGTTCAAACTTGTGCACCCTTGTACACTTTTGTACAACCTTGTACACATTTGTACAACCTTGTACAAACTTGTACACACTTGTACAAACTTGTACACACTTGTACAACCTTGTACAAACTTGTACAACCTTGTACACACTTGTACAAGCTTGTACACACTTGTACAAATTGTACACACTTGTACAACCTTGTACACACTTGTACAACCTTGTACACACTTGTACAACCTTGTACACACTTGTACAACCTTGTACACAATTGTAAAACCTTGTACACACTTGTACAACCTTGTACAAACTTGTACACACTTGTACAAACTTTTACATCCTTGTACACATTTGTACACCCTTGTACATACTTGTACAACCTTGTACAACCTTGTACAAACCTGTACACCCTTGTACACACTTGTACAAGCTTGTACACGATTGTACACCCTTGTACACACTTGTGCACCCTTGTACAAACTTGTACATCCTTGTACACACTTGTAAAACCTTGTACAAACTTGTACAAACTTGTACAAACTTGTACAAACTTGTACATCCTTGTACACGATAGTACACCCTTGTACACACTTGTACAACCTTGTACACACTTGTACAACCTGATACACAATTGTACAACCTTGTACACACTTGTACAACCTTGTACACACTTGTACAACCTTGTACATACTTGTACAACCTTGTAAACACTTGTACAACCTTGTACACACTTGTACAACCTTGTACACACTTGTACAACCTTGTACACACTTGTACAGCCTTGTACACAATTGTACAACCTTGTACACACTTGTACAACCTTGTACACACTTGTACAACCTTGTACACAATTGTACAGCCTTGTACACAATTGTACAACCTTGTACACACTTGTACAGCCTTGTACACACTTGTACAGCCTTGTACAAAATTGTACAGCCTTGTACACAATTGTACAACCTTGTACACACTTGTACAACCTTGTACACCCTTGTACAAACTTTTACACATCGTACACACTTGTACACCCTTGTACAAACTTGTACATCCTTGTACACACTTGTACAACCTTGTACACACTTGTACAACCTTGTACACACTTGTACAGCCTTGTAAAAACTTGTACACCCTTGTACACACATGTACAACCTTGTACACAACTTGTACAACCTTGTACACACTTGTACAACCTTGTACACAATTGTACAGCCTTGTACACAATTGTACAACCTTGTACACACTTGTACAGCCTTGTACACACTTGTACAGCCTTGTACAAAATTGTACAGCCTTGTACACAATTGTACAACCTTGTACACACTTGTACAACCTTGTACACCCTTGTACAAACTTTTACACATCGTACACACTTGTACACCCTTGTACAAACTTGTACATCCTTGAACACACTTGTACAGCCTTGTACACAATTGTACAACCTTGTACACACTTGTACAACCTTGTACACACTTGTACAACCTTGTACACAATTGTACAGCCTTGTACACACTTGTACAACCTTGTACACACTTGTACAGCCTTGTACACAATTGTACAACCTTGTACACACTTGTACAACCTTGTACACAATTGTACAGCCTTGTACACACTTGTACAACCTTGTACACACTTGTACAACCTTGTAAAAACTTGTACACCCTTGTACACACTTGTACAACCTTGTACAACCTTGTACACACTTGTACAGCCTTGTACAACCTTGTACAACCTTGTACACACTTGTACAGCCTTGTAAAAACTTGTACACCCTTGTACACACATGTACAACCTTGTACACAACTTGTACAACCTTGTACACACTTGTACAACCTTGTAAAACTTGTACACATTTGTACACACTTGTACACCCTTGTACACACTTGTACAACCTTGTACAAACTTATACAATCTTGTACACACTTGTACAACCCAGTACACACTTGTACAATCTTGTACAAACTTGTACTCCCTTGTACAAACTTGTACATCCTTGTACACACTTATACAACCTTGTACAAACTTGTACAAACTTGTACATCCTTGTACACGATTGTACACCCTTGTACACACTTGTACAACCTTGTACACACTTGTACAACCTGACACACAATTGTACAACCTTGTACACACTTGTACAACCTTGTACACACTTGTACAACCTTGTACACACTTGTACAGCCTTGTACACAATTGTACAACCTTGTACACACTTGTACAACCTTGTACACACTTGTACAACCTTGTACACACTTGTACAACCTTGTACACAATTGTACAGCCTTGTACACAATTGTACAACCTTGTACACACTTGTACAGCCTTGTACACACTTGTACAGCCTTGTACAAAATTGTACAGCCTTGTACACAATTGTACAACCTTGTACACACTTGTACAACCTTGTACACCCTTGTACAAACTTTTACACATCGTACACACTTGTACACCCTTGTACAAACTTGTACATCCTTGTACACACTTGTACAACCTTGTACACACTTGTACAATCTTGTACACACTTGTACATCCTTGTACACAATTGTACAACCTTGTACACAGTTGTACAGCCTTGTACACAATTGTACAACCTTGTACACACTTGTACAACCTTGTACACCCTTGTACACACTTTTACTTATCGTACACACTTGTACACCCTTGTACAAACTTGTACATCCTTGTACACACTTGTACAACCTTGTACAAACTTGTACAAACTTGTACATCCTTGTACACGATTTTACACCCTTGTACACACTTGTACAACCTTGTAAAAACTTGTACAACCTTGTACACACTTGTACACCCTTGTACACACTTGTACAACCTTGTACACACTTGTACAACCTTGTACACACTTGTACAACCTTGTACACACTTGTACAACCTTGTACACACTTGTACAACCTTGTTCACACTTGTACAACCTTGTACACAATTGTACAACCTTGTACACACTTGTACAAACTTGTACACCCTTGTACAAACTTTTACACATCGTACACACTTGTACAGCCCTTGTACAAACTTGTACATCCTTGTACACACTTGTACAACCTTGTACACATTTGAACATCCTTGTACACAATTGTACACCCTTGTACACACTTGTACAACCTTGTACACACTTGTACAACCTTGAACACACTTGTACAGCCTTGTACACAATTGTACAACCTTGTACACACTTGTACAACCTTGTACACACTTGTACAACCTTGTACACACTTGTACAACCTTGTACACAATTGTACAGCCTTGTACACACTTGTACAACCTTGTACACACTTGTACAGCCTTGTACACAATTGTACAACCTTGTACACACTTGTACAACCTTGTACACACTTGTACAACCTTGTACACAATTGTACAGCCTTGTACACACTTGTACAACCTTGAACACACTTGTACAACCTTGTAAAAACTTGTACACCCTTGTACACACTTGTACAACCTTGTACAACCTTGTACACACTTGTACAGCCTTGTACAACCTTGTACAACCTTGTACACACTTGTACAGCCTTGTAAAAACTTGTACACCCTTGTACACACATGTACAACATTGTACACAACTTGTACAACCTTGTACACACTTGTACAACCTTGTAAAACTTGTACACATTTGTACACACTTGTACACCCTTGTACACACTTGTAAAACCTTGTACAAACTTATACAATCTTGTACACACTTGTACAACCCAGTACACACTTGTACAATCTTGTACAAATTTGTACTCCCTTGTACAAACTTGTACATCCTTGTACACACTTGTACAACCTTGTACAAACTTGTACAAACTTGTACAAACTTGTACATCCTTGTACACGATTGTACACCCTTGTACACACTTGTACAACCTTTTACACACTTGTACAACCTGACACACAATTGTACAACCTTGTACACACTTGTACAACCTTGTACACACTTGTACAACCTTGTACACACTTGTACAGCCTTGTACACAATTGTACAACCTTGTACACACTTGTACAACCTTGTACACACTTGTACAACCTTGTACACAATTGTACAGCCTTGTACACAATTGTACAACCTTTTACACACTTGTACAGCCTTGTACACACTTGTACAGCCTTGTACAAAATTGTACAGCCTTGTACACAATTGTACAACATTGTACACACTTGTACAACCTTGTACACCCTTGTACAAACTTGTACACACTTGTACAGCCTTGTACACACTTGTACAGCCTTGTACACACTTGTACACACTTTTATTTATCGTACACACTTGTACACCCTTGTACAAACTTGTACATCCTTGTACACACTTGTACAACCTTGTACAAACTTGTACAAACTTGTACATCCTTGTACACGATTTTACACCCTTGTACACACTTGTACAACCTTGTAAAAACTTGTACAACCTTGTACACACTTGTACACCCTTTTACACACTTTTACAACCTTGTACACACTTGTACAACCTTGTACACACTTGTACAACCTTGTACACACTTGTACAACTTGTACACACTTGTACAACCTTGTACACACTTGTACAACCTTGTACACACTTGTACAACCTTGTACACACTTGTACAACCTTGTACACACTTGTACAACCTTGTACACACTTGTACAACCTTGTACACACTTGTACAACCTTGTACACACTTGTACAACCTTGTACACACTTGTACAACCTTGTACACACTTGTACAACCATGTAAAAACTTGTACAACCTTGTACACACTTGTACACCCTTGTACACACTTGTACAAGCTTGTACACACTTGTACAACCTTGTACACACTTGTACACCCTTGTACACACTTGTACAACCTAGTACAAACCTGTACACCCTTGTACACACTTGTACAAGCTTGTACACACTTGTACAAGCTTGTACACACTTGTACACCTTTGTTCAAACTTGTGCACCCTTGTACACTTTTGTACACCCTTGTACACATTTGTACAACCTTGTACAAACTTGTACACACTTGTACAAACTTGTACACACTTGTACAACCTTGTACAAACTTGTACAACCTTGTACACACTTGTACAAGCTTGTACACACTTGTACAAATTGTACACACTTGTACAACCTTGTACACACTTGTACAACCTTGTACACACTTGTACAACCTTGTACACACTTGTACAACCTTGTACACAATTGTAAAACCTTGTACACACTTGTACAACCTTGTACAAACTTGTACACACTTGTACAAACTTTTACATCCTTGTACACATTTGTACACCCTTGTACATACTTGTACAACCTTGTAAAACCTTGTACAAACCTGTACACCCTTGTACACACTTGTACAAGCTTGTACACGATTGTACACCCTTGTACACACTTGTGCACCCTTGTACAAACTTGTACATCCTTGTACACACTTGTAAAACCTTGTACAAACTTGTACAAACTTGTACAAACTTGTACAAACTTGTACATCCTTGTACACGATAGTACACCCTTGTACACACTTGTACAACCTTGTACACACTTGTACAACCTGATACACAATTGTACAACCTTGTACACACTTGTACAACCTTGTACACACTTGTACAACCTTGTACATACTTGTACAACCTTGTAAACACTTGTACAACCTTGTACACACTTGTACAACCTTGTACACACTTGTACAACCTTGTACACACTTGTACAGCCTTGTACACAATTGTACAACCTTGTACACACTTGTACAACCTTGTACACACTTGTACAACCTTGTACACAATTGTACAGCCTTGTACACAATTGTACAACCTTGTACACACTTGTACAGCCTTGTACACACTTGTACAGCCTTGTACAAAATTGTACAGCCTTGTACACAATTGTACAACCTTGTACACACTTGTACAACCTTGTACACCCTTGTACAAACTTTTACACATCGTACACACTTGTACACCCTTGTACAAACTTGTACATCCTTGTACACACTTGTACAACCTTGTACACACTTGTACAACCTTGTACACACTTGTACATCCTTGTACACAATTGTACAACCTTGTACACAGTTGTACAGCCTTGTACACAATTGTACAACCTTGTACACACTTGTACAACCTTGTACACCCTTGTACACACTTTTACTTATCGTACACACTTGTACACCCTTGTACAAACTTGTACATCCTTGTACACACTTGTACAACCTTGTACAAACTTGTACAAACTTGTACATCCTTGTACACGATTTTACACCCTTGTACACACTTGTACAACCTTGTAAAAACTTGTACAACCTTGTACACACTTGTACACCCTTGTACACACTTGTACAACCTTGTACACACTTGTACAACCTTGTACACACTTGTACAACATTGTACACACTTGTACAACCTTGTACACACTTGTACAACCTTGTACACACTTGTACAAACTTGTACACCCTTGTACAAAACTTTTACACATCGTACACACTTGTACAGCCCTTGTACAAACTTGTACATCCTTGTACACACTTGTACAACCTTGTACACACTTGAACATCCTTGTACACAATTGTACACCCTTGTACACACTTGTACAACCTTGTACACACTTGTACAACCTTGAACACACTTGTACAGCCTTGTACACAATTGTACAACCTTGTACACACTTGTACAACCTTGTACACTTGTACAACCTTGTACACAATTGTACAGCCTTGTACACACTTGTACAACCTTGTACACACTTGTACAGCCTTGTACACAATTGTACAACCTTGTACACACTTGTACAACCTTGTACACACTTGTACAACCTTGTACACAATTGTACAGCCTTGTACACACTTGTACAACCTTGTACAAACTTGTACAACCTTGTAAAAACTTGTACACCCTTGTACACACTTGTACAACCTTGTACAACCTTGTACACACTTGTACAGCCTTGTACAACCTTGTACAACCTTGTACACACTTGTACAGCCTTGTAAAAACTTGTACACCCTTGTACACACATGTACAACATTGTACACAACTTGTACAACCTTGTACACACTTGTACAACCTTGTAAAAATTGTACACATTTGTACACACTTGTACACCCTTGTACACACTTGTAAAACCTTGTACAAACTTATACAATCTTGTACACACTTGTACAACCCAGTACACACTTGTACAATCTTGTACAAACTTGTACTCCCTTGTACAAACTTGTACATCCTTGTACACACTTGTACAACCTTGTACAAACTTGTACAAACTTGTACAAACTTGTACATCCTTGTACACGATTGTACACCCTTGTACACAATTGTACAACCTTGTACACACTTGTACAACCTTGTACACACTTGTACAACCTTGTACACAATTGTACAGCCTTGTACACAATTGTACAACCTTGTACACACTTGTACAGCCTTGTACACACTTGTACAGCCTTGTACAAAATTGTACAGCCTTGTACACAATTGTACACCCTTGTACACACTTGTACAACCTTGTACACACTTGTACAACCTGACACACAATTGTACAACCTTGTACACACTTGTACAACCTTGTACACACTTGTACAACCTTGTACACACTTGTACAGCCTTGTACACAATTGTACAACCTTGTACACACTTGTACAACCTTGTACACACTTGTACAACCTTGTACACAATTGTACAGCCTTGTACACAATTGTACAACCTTGTACACACTTGTACAGCCTTGTACACACTTGTACAGCCTTGTACAAAATTGTACAGCCTTGTACACAATTGTACAACCTTGTACACACTTGTACAACCTTGTACACCCTTGTACAAACTTGTACACACTTGTACAGCCTTGTACACACTTGTACAGCCTTGTACACACTTGTACACACTTTTATTTATCGTACACACTTGTACACCCTTGTACAAACTTGTACATCCTTGTACACACTTGTACAACCTTGTACAAACTTGTACAAACTTGTACATCCTTGTACACGATTTTACACCCTTGTACACACTTGTACAACCTTGTAAAAACTTGTACAACCTTGTACACACTTGTACACCCTTGTACACACTTTTACAACCTTGTACACACTTGTACAACCTTGTACACACTTGTACAACCTTGTACACACTTGTACAACTTGTACACACTTGTACAACCTTGTACACACTTGTACAACCTTGTACACACTTGTACAACCTTGTACACACTTGTACAACCTTGTACACACTTGTACAACCTTGTACACACTTGTACAACCTTGTACACACTTGACCAACCTTGTACACACTTGTACAACCTTGTACACACTTGTACAACCTTGTACACACTTGTACAACCATGTAAAAACTTGTACAACCTTGTACACACTTGTACACCCTTATACACACTTGTACAAGCTTGTACACACTTGTACAACCTTGTACACACTTGTACACCCTTGTACACACTTGTACAACCTTGTACAAACCTGTACACCCTTGTACACACTTGTACAAGCTTGTACACACTTGTACAAGCTTGTACACACTTGTACACCTTTGTTCAAACTTGTGCACCCTTGTACACTTTTGTACACCCTTGTACACATTTGTACAACCTTGTACAAACTTGTACACACTTGTACAAACTTGTACACACTTGTACAACCTTGTACAAACTTGTACAACCTTGTACACACTTGTACAAGCTTGTACACACTTGTACAAGTTGTACACATTTGTACAACCTTGTGCACACTTGTACAACCTTGTACACACTTGTACAACCTTTTACACACTTGTACAACCTTGTACACAATTGTAAAACCTTGTACACACTTGTACAACCTTGTACAAACTTGTACACACTTGTACAAACTTTTACATCCTTGTACACATTTGTACACCCTTGTACACACTTGTACAACCTTGTACAACCTTGTACAAACCTGTACAACCTTGTACACACTTGTACAACCTTGTACACACTTGTACAACCTTGTACACACTTGTACAACCTTGTACACAATTGTAAAACCTTGTACACACTTGTACAACCTTGTACAAATTTGTACACACTTGTACAAACTTTTACATCCTTGTACACACTTGTACAACCTTGTACAAACTTGTACACACTTGTACAAACTTTTACATCCTTGTACACATTTGTACAACCTTGTACACACTTGTACAACCTTGTACACACTTGTACAACCTTGTACACACTTGTACAGCCTTGTACACAATTGTACAACCTTGTACACACTTGTACAACCTTGTACACACTTGTACAACCTTGTACACAATTGTACAGCCTTGTACACAATTGTACAACCTTGTACACACTTGTACAGCCTTGTACACACTTGTACAGCCTTGTACACACTTGTACAGCCTTGTACAAAATTTTACAGCCTTGTACACAATTGTACAACCTTGTACACACTTGTACAACCTTGTACACCCTTGTACAAACTTGTACACACTTGTACAGCCTTGTACACACTTGTACAGCCTTGTACACACTTGTACACACTTTTATTTATCGTACACACTTGTACACCCTTGTACAAACTTGTACATCCTTGTACACACTTGTACAACCTTGTACAAACTTGTACAAACTTGTACATCCTTGTACACGATTTTACACCCTTGTACACACTTGTACAACCTTGTAAAAACTTGTACAACCTTGTACACACTTGTACACCCTTGTACACACTTTTACAACCTTGTACACACTTGTACAACCTTGTACACACTTGTACAACCTTGTACACACTTGTACAACTTGTACACACTTGTACAACCTTGTACACACTTGTACAACCTTGTACACACTTGTACAACCTTGTACACACTTGTACAACCTTGTACACACTTGTACAACCTTGTACACACTTGTACAACCTTGTACACACTTGTACAACCTTGTACACACTTGTACAACCTTGTACACACTTGTACAACCTTGTACACACTTGTACAACCATGTAAAAACTTGTACAACCTTGTACACACTTGTACACCCTTGTACACACTTGTACAAGCTTGTACACACTTGTACAACCTTGTACACACTTGTACACCCTTGTACACACTTGTACAACCTTGTACATACCTGTACACCCTTGTACACACTTGTACAAGCTTGTACACACTTGTACAAGCTTGTACACACTTGTACAAGCTTGTACACACTTGTACACCTTTGTTCAAACTAGCGCACCCTTGTACACTTTTGTACACCCTTGTACACATTTGTACAACCTTGTACAAACTTGTACACACTTGTACAAACTTGTACACACTTGTACAACCTTGTACAAACTTGTACAACCTTGTACACACTTGTACAAGCTTGTACACACTTGTACAAGTTGTACACACTTGTACAACCTTGTACACACTTGTACAACCTTGTAAACACTTGTACAACCTTGTACACACTTGTACAACTTTGTACACAATTGTAAAACCTTGTACACACTTGTACAACCTTGTACAAACTTTTACATCCTTGTACACATTTGTACACCCTTGTACACACTTGTACAACCTTGTACAACCTTGTACAAACCTGTACACCCTTGTACACACTTGTACAAGCTTGTACACGATTGTACACCCTTGTACACACTTGTTCACCCTTGTACAAACTTGTACATCCTTGTACACACTTGTAAAACCTTGAACAAACTTGTACAAACTTGTACAAACTTGTACAAACTTGTACATCCTTGTACACGATAGTACACCCTTGTACACACTTGTACAACCTTGTACACACTTGTACAACCTGATACACAATTGTACAACCTTGTACACACTTGTACAACCTTGTACACACTTGTACAACCTTGTACACACTTGTACAACCTTGTAAACACTTGTACAACCTTGTACACACTTGTACAACCTTGTACACACTTGTACAACCTTGTACACACTTGTACAGCCTTGTACACAATTGTACAACCTTGTACACACTTGTACAACCTTGTACACACTTGTACAACCTTGTACACAATTGTACAGCCTTGTACACAATTGTACAACCTTGTACACACTTGTACAGCCTTGTACACACTTGTACAGCCTTGTACAAAATTGTACAGCCTTGTACACAATTGTACAACCTTGTACACACTTGTACAACCTTGTACACCCTTGTACAAACTTTTACACATCGTACACACTTGTACACCCTTGTACAAACTTGTACATCCTTGTACACACTTGTACAACCTTGTACACACTTGTACAACCTTGTACACACTTGTACATCCTTGTACACAATTGTACAACCTTGTACACAGTTGTACAGCCTTGTACACAATTGTACAACCTTGTACACACTTGTACAACCTTGTACACCCTTGTACACACTTTTACTTATCGTACACACTTGTACACCCTTGTACAAACTTGTACATCCTTGTACACACTTGTACAACCTTGTACAAACTTGTACAAACTTGTACATCCTTGTACACGATTTTACACCCTTGTACACACTTGTACAACCTTGTAAAAACTTGTACAACCTTGTACACACTTGTACACCCTTGTACACACTTGTACAACCTTGTACACACTTGTACAACCTTGTACACACTTGTACAACCTTGTACACACTTGTACAACCTTGTACACACTTGTACAACCTTGTACACACTTGTACAACCTTGTACACAATTGTACAACCTTGTACACACTTGTACAACCTTGTACACAATTGTACAACCTTGTACACACTTGTACAAACTTGTACACCCTTGTACAAACTTTTACACATCGTACACACTTGTACAGCCCTTGTACAAACTTGTACATCCTTGTACACACTTGTACAACCTTGTACACACTTGAACATCCTTGTACACAATTGTACACCCTTGTACACACTTGTACAACCTTGTACACACTTGTACAACCTTGAACACACTTGTACAGCCTTGTACACAATTGTACAACCTTGTACACACTTGTACAACCTTGTACACACTTGTACAACCTTGTACACAATTGTACAGCCTTGTACACACTTGTACAACCTTGTACACACTTGTACAGCCTTGTACACAATTGTACAACCTTTTACACACTTGTACAACCTTGTACACACTTGTACAACCTTGTACACAATTGTACAGCCTTATACACACTTGTACAACCTTGTACACACTTGTACAACCTTGTAAAAACTTGTACACCCTTGTACACACTTGTACAACCTTGTACAACCTTGTACACACTTGTACAGCCTTGTACAACCTTGTACAACCTTGTACACACTTGTACAGCCTTGTAAAAACTTGTACACCCTTGTACACACATGTACAACATTGTACACAACTTGTACAACCTTGTACACACTTGTACAACCTTGTAAAACTTGTACACATTTGTACACACTTGTACACCCTTGTACACACTTGTAAAACCTTGTACAAACTTATACAATCTTGTACACACTTGTACAACCCAGTACACACTTGTACAATCTTGTACAAACTTGTACTCCCTTGTACAAACTTGTACATCCTTGTACACACTTGTACAACCTTGTACAAACTTGTACAAACTTGTACAAACTTGTACATCCTTGTACACGATTGTACACCCTTGTACACACTTGTACAACCTTGTACACACTTGTACAACCTGACACACAATTGTACAACCTTGTACACACTTGTACAACCTTGTACACACTTGTACAACCTTGTACACACTTGTACAGCCTTGTACACAATTGTACAACCTTGTACACACTTGTACAACCTTGTACACACTTGTACAACCTTGTACACAATTGTACAGCCTTGTACACAATTGTACAACCTTGTACACACTTGTACAGCCTTGTACACACTTGTACAGCCTTGTACAAAATTGTACAGCCTTGTACACACTTGTACACCCTTGTACACACTTGTACAACCTTGTACAAACCTGTACACCCTTGTACACACTTGTACAAGCTTGTACACACTTGTACAAGCTTGTACACACTTGTACACCTTTGTTCAAACTTGTGCACCCTTGTACACTTTTGTACACCCTTGTACACATTTGTACAACCTTGTACAAACTTGTACACACTTGTACAAACTTGTACACACTTGTACAACCTTGTACAAACTTGTACAACCTTGTACACACTTGTACAAGCTTGTACACACTTGTACAAGTTGTACACACTTGTACAACCTTCAATCAATCAATCAATCAATCAAAATATCTTTATTTCATAATATGCAAACATATAGTTACATGAAATAGAGTCATGGGAACTAAAACTAAGTGAGATGGTTATTCAAAAAATACATAAGGTTAAATTGTATTCTAAATTATTAAGAGAAAAAGTCAAAATCAAAAGAGTCAAGAACAAAACTCCCCGATAGAAAAGAAAGCTGATTGGATTAGAAATGCTTTTGCCAAATTTAAAAATCTGTTTGTATTATTTATTTCTTTTTTGATATTTTGTGGCAAAAGATCAAAATATTTGTTACCTTTATAGGTGATTTTTTTTTTAAAAAGCTCTAATTTATGATGTTCAACCAATCGATGGGGTCTTGTATTATAGCTATGGACAGTATTACCAAATGTTAGTTTATTGTTAGATACTACAAATTTTATTGTTTCAAAAATAAAGAGGCTGTAAACTGTAAATATTTTCAATTTGGAAAAATCATTTTTAACTACATCAGATTTTTTTTTTAGATTCAAAATTACCGTTAATGCCCTTTTCTGTTGGAGTAATATTCTATCCATGTTTAATTTAGAGGTTGACCCATAGATGCAGATACCATAAGACACATGTGAATGGATTAAGGCAAAATATATTGTTTTTAAAGTATCAATATTGCAAGAGGTTGCCATTTTCCGAAGAGCATACAAACCACTTGTTGTTTTTTTAACTACAAGATTTACATGGTCGTTCCACGTTAGGTTTTCATCGATAACTAATCCCAAAAAAGTTGTTTTCTCTAATTGATCTATTAGGTTTTCTTCAATGAATATTGTGGGATGTAATTTTTGCTTAGTCTGTTTGGTTGTAAATGTTACAAAATTAGATTTTTGTGAATTCAGCAGAAGGTTTTTACTATCAAAAAAGTCTTTAATCATTGATAAGTTAATATGAGATGCAATTTCTAGGGTTTCTTTACTATTGGCAGTTACAATCATGTTAGTGTCATCGGCATAGAGACAAATTTTATTGTTCTTGTCCCATATCACCCCTGGTAGACCCTTCAGGTAACAGAGGAATAACAAGGGACCTAGAATTGATCCTTGGGGGACTCCATATTGTATGTTTAGCAAGCTCGAACTATATGTCTCCTTATATATAGGTTTTGAATTATTAAAATAATGACTTATTTCTACAAACTGTTTCCTATCTGAAATGTAAGATTTAAACCATGCCAATTCTGTACCTTTAACTCCAAGAGAGCTTAGTGTATTTATGAGAGTACTGTGGTCTACAGTGTCAAAGGCTCTAGACAGGTCCAAAAAGATACCGATGACTTTTTCACCTTTATCAATCGAATTTATGATTGACTCAACAAATTCCACACTTGCTGTTATGGTGGACTTCTTTCGTCTGAAACCATGCTGCTGCTCATCTAAGAGGCAATTTATTTCAAGGTGATCTAATAGTTGGTTATACACAATCTTCTCTAAAATTTTTGAAAATACAGGAAGCAATGATACAGGCCTATAGCATCTGACATCCTCGGGGTCCCCCTTTTTAAAAATGGGGATTACTTTTGCCACTTTAAACTGGTCTGGAAAAATACCTGACATTAATGAGTGATTAATAATATGAGTCAAAGGAATGGATATGAATTGCCATGATGCCTTAACTATTGTGATAGGAATATCATCATTCCCGGTGGAAAGCTTATTTTGCAGTGATGATAATATTTTTCCTACATCATTTTCTGTTACTGTTTTAAATTTAAATGTGATTTTGGAAAACACATTGGTCGGATTGCAAGTGGTTGTTAAGTGATTTGATTTTATGTTGGTTACAATTAATTCTTTAACAGCATTCACAAAGAAGTTATTAAATGTTTCACAAATTATAACTGGTTCTGTAATATATTTATTTTGATAAAATATTTTAAGGTTTTTATTTATCTTAGAAGGTTTGCATGTTTCTGCATTTACCAGATTCCAAGTAGTTTTAATTTTATTTTTTGAGCTCATGACTTTTCTCTCAAAATATCTCTTTTTATTGTTTATAATCTGATGTTTGAGATCCTTTTTCTTATTTTTGATTACTAATTTTAGATTTATATCTTTATGTGTTCTAAACTGTGCTTCTAGCTTAACAATTTCAGATTGCTTTGTTCTCAACACTTCATCAATCCATTTATTAGCTTTATATTGTTTTTCAGTAACATATTGCTTTGGAAAGTGAACATCAAAATAGTATTTAAAAATATTATAAAAACTATAATACTTAGTAAAGACAGTAGATTGGAAAACAGCAGACCAAGACTCAGAACTTAAACTTTTACAAAAAGAATGTATATTATTACAATCAAACTTTCTTATTTTTATTACCTTGTACACACTTGTACAACCTTGTACACACTTGTACAACCTTGTACACACTTGTACAACCTTGTACACAATTGTAAAACCTTGTACACACTTGTACAACCTTGTACAAACTTGTACACACTTGTACAAACTTTTACATCCTTGTACACATTTGTACACCCTTGTACATACTTGTACAACCTTGTACAACCTTGTACAAACCTGTACACCCTTGTACACACTTGTACAAGCTTGTACACGATTGTACACGCTTGTACACACTTGTGCACCCTTGTACAAACTTGTACATCCTTGTACACACTTGTAAAACCTTGTACAAACTTGTACAACCTGATACACAATTGTACAACCTTGTACACACTTGTACAACCTTGTACACACTTGTACAACCTTGTACATACTTGTACAACCTTGTAAACACTTGTACAACCTTGTACACACTTGTACAACCTTGTACACACTTGTACAAACTTGTACACACTTGTACAGCCTTGTACACAATTGTACAAACTTGTACACACTTGTACAACCTTGTACACACTTGTACAACCTTGTACACAATTGTACAGCCTTGTACACAATTGTACAACCTTGTACACACTTGTACAGCCTTGTACACACTTGTACAGCCTTGTACAAAATTGTACAGCCTTGTACACAATTGTACAACCTTGTACACACTTGTACAACCTTGTACACCCTTGTACAAACTTTTACACATCGTACACACTTGTACACCCTTGTACAAACTTGTACATCCTTGTACACACTTGTACAACCTTGTACACACTTGTACAACCTTGTACACACTTGTACAACCTTGTACACACTTGTACATCCTTGTACACAATTGTACAACCTTGTACACAGTTGTACAGCCTTGTACACAATTGTACAACCTTGTACACACTTGTACAACCTTGTACACCCTTGTACACACTTTTACTTATCGTACACACTTGTACACCCTAGTACAAACTTGTACATCCTTGTACACACTTGTACAACCTTGTACAAACTTGTACATCCTTGTACACGATTTTACACCCTTGTACACACTTGTACAACCTTGTAAAAACTTGTACAACCTTGTACACACTTGTACACCCTTGTACACACTTGTACAACCTTGTACACACTTGTACAACCTTGTACACACTTGTACAACCTTGTACACACTTGTACAACCTTGTACACACTTGTACAACCTTGTACACACTTGTACAACCTTGTACACAATTGTAAAACCTTGTACACATTTGTACAAACTTGTACACCCTTGTACAAAACTTTTACACATCGTACACACTTGTACAGCCCTTGTACAAACTTGTACATCCTTGTACACACTTGTACAACCTTGTACACACTTGAACATCCTTGTACACAATTGTACACCCTTGTACACACTTGTACAACCTTGTACACACTTGTACAACCTTGAACACACTTGTACAGCCTTGTACACAATTGTACAACCTTGTACACACTTGTACAACCTTGTACACACTTGTACAACCTTGTACACCATTGTACAGCCTTGTACACACTTGTACAACCTTGTACACACTTGTACAGCCTTGTACACAATTGTACAACCTTGTACACACTTGTACAACCTTGTACACACTTGTACAACCTTGTACACAATTGTACAGCCTTGTACACACTTGTACAACCTTGTACACACTTGTACAACCTTGTACACACTTGTACAACCTTGTAAAAACTTGTACACCCTTGTACACACTTGTACAACCTTGTACAACCTTGTACACACTTGTACAGCCTTGTACAACCTTGTACAACCCTGTACACACTTGTACAGCCTTGTAAAAACTTGTACACCCTTGTACACACATGTACAACATTGTACACAACTTGTACAACCTTGTACACACTTGTACAACCTTGTAAAACTTGTACACATTTGTACACACTTGTACACCCTTGTACACACTTGTAAAACCTTGTACAAACTTATACAATCTTGTACACACTTGTACAACCCAGTACACACTTGTACAATCTTGTACAAACTTGTACTCCCTTGTACAAACTTGTACATCCTTGTACACACTTGTACAACCTTGTACAAACTTGTACAAACTTGTACAAACTTGTACATCCTTGTACACGATTGTACACCCTTGTACACACTTGTACAACCTTGTACACACTTGTACAACCTGACACACAATTGTACAACCTTGTACACACTTGTACAACCTTGTACACACTTGTACAACCTTGTACACACTTGTACAGCCTTGTACACAATTGTACAACCTTGTACACACTTGTACAACCTTGTACACACTTGTACAACCTTGTACACAATTGTACAGCCTTGTACACAATTGTACAACCTTGTACACACTTGTACAGCCTTGTACACACTTGTACAGCCTTGTACAAAATTGTACAGCCTTGTACACAATTGTACACCCTTGTACACACTTGTACAACCTTGTACACACTTGTACAACCTGACACACAATTGTACAACCTTGTACACACTTGTACAACCTTGTACACACTTGTACAACATTGTACACACTTGTACAGCCTTGTACACAATTGTACAACCTTGTACACACTTGTACAACCTTGTACACACTTGTACAACCTTGTACACAATTGTACAGCCTTGTACACAATTGTACAACCTTGTACACACTTGTACAGCCTTGTACACACTTGTACAGCCTTGTACAAAATTGTACAGCCTTGTACACAATTGTACAACCTTGTACACACTTGTACAACCTTGTACACCCTTGTACAAACTTGTACACCCTTGTACAAACTTGTACACACTTGTACAGCCTTGTACACACTTGTACAGCCTTGTACACACTTGTACACACTTTTATTTATCGTACACACTTGTACACCCTTGTACAAACTTGTACATCCTTGTACACACTTGTACAACCTTGTACAAACTTGTACAAACTTGTACATCCTTGTACACGATTTTACACCCTTGTACACACTTGTACAACCTTGTAAAAACTTGTACAACCTTGTACACACTTGTACACCCTTGTACACACTTTTACAACCTTGTACACACTTGTACAACCTTGTACACACTTGTACAACCTTGTACACACTTGTACAACCTTGTACACACTTGTACAACTTGTACACACTTGTACAACCTTGTACACACTTTTACAACCTTGTACACACTTGTACAACCTTGTACACACTTGTACAACCTTGTACACACTTGTACAACCTTGTACACACTTGTACAACCTTGTACACACTTGTACAACCTTGTACACACTTGTACAACCATGTAAAAACTTGTACAACCTTGTACACACTTGTACACCCTTGTACACACTTGTACAAGCTTGTACACACTTGTACAAGCTTGTACACACTTGTACACCTTTGTTCAAACTTGTGCACCCTTGTACACTTTTGTACACCCTTGTACACATTTGTACAACCTTGTACAAACTTGTACACACTTGTACAAACTTGTACACACTTGTACAACCTTGTACAAACTTGTACAACCTTGTACACACTTGTACAAGTTGTACACACTTGTACAACCTTGTACACACTTGTACAACCTTGTACACACTTGTACAACCTTGTACACACTTGTACAACCTTGTACACAATTGTAAAACCTTGTACACACTTGTACAACCTTGTACAAACTTGTACACACTTGTACAAACTTTTACATCCTTGTACACATTTGTACACCCTTGTACACACTTGTACAACCTTGTACAACCTTGTACAAACCTGTACACCCTTGTACACACTTGTACAAGCTTGTACACGATTGTACACCCTTGTACACACTTGTGCACCCTTGTACAAACTTGTACATCCTTGTACACACTTGTAAAACCTTGTACAAACTTGTACAAACTTGTACAAACTTGTACATCCTTGTACACGATAGTACACCCTTGTACACACTTGTACAACCTTGTACACACTTGTACAACCTGATACACAATTGTACAACCTTGTACACACTTGTACAACCTTGTACACACTTGTACAACCTTGTACACACTTGTACAACCTTGTAAACACTTGTACAACCTTGTACACACTTGTACAACCTTGTACACACTTGTACAACCTTGTACACACTTGTACAGCCTTGTACACAATTGTACAACCTTGTACACACTTGTACAACCTTGTACACACTTGTACAACCTTGTACACAATTGTACAGCCTTGTACACAATTGTACAACCTTGTACACACTTGTACAGCCTTGTACACACTTGTACAGCCTTGTACAAAATTGTACAGCCTTGTACACAATTGTACAACCTTGTACACACTTGTACAACCTTGTACACCCTTGTACAAACTTTTACACATCGTACACACTTGTACACCCTTGTACAAACTTGTACATCCTTGTACACACTTGTACAACCTTGTACACACTTGTACAACCTTGTACACACTTGTACATCCTTGTACACAATTGTACAACCTTGTACACAGTTGTACAGCCTTGTACACAATTGTACAACCTTGTACACACTTGTACAACCTTGTACACCCTTGTACACACTTTTACTTATCGTACACACTTGTACACCCTTGTACAAACTTGTACATCCTTGTACACACTTGTACAACCTTGTACAAACTTGTACAAACTTGTACATCCTTGTACACGATTTTACACCCTTGTACACACTTGTACAACCTTGTAAAAACTTGTACAACCTTGTACACACTTGTACACCCTTGTACACACTTGTACAACCTTGTACACACTTGTACAACCTTGTACACACTTGTACAACCTTGTACACACTTGTACAACCTTGTACACACTTGTACAACCTTGTACACAATTGTACAACCTTGTACACACTTGTACAACCTTGTACACAATTGTACAACCTTGTACACAATTGTACAACCTTGTACACACTTGTACAACCTTGTACACAATTGTACAACCTTGTACACACTTGTACAAACTTGTACACCCTTGTACAAACTTTTACACATCGTACACACTTGTACAGCCCTTGTACAAACTTGTACATCCTTGTACACACTTGTACAACCTTGTACACACTTGAACATCCTTGTACACAATTGTACACCCTTGTACACACTTGTACAACCTTGTACACACTTGTACAACCTTGAACACACTTGTAGAGCCTTGTACACAATTGTACAACCTTGTACACACTTGTACAACCTTGTACACACTTGTACAACCTTGTACACAATTGTACAGCCTTGTACACACTTGTACAACCTTGTACACACTTGTACAGCCTTGTACACAATTGTACAACCTTTTACACACTTGTACAACCTTGTACACACTTGTACAACCTTGTACACAATTGTACAGCCTTGTACACACTTGTACAACCTTGTACACACTTGTACAACCTTGTAAAAACTTGTACACCCTTGTACACACTTGTACACACTTGTACAACCTTGTACAACCTTGTACACACTTGTACAGCCTTGTACAACCTTGTACAACCTTGTACACACTTGTACAGCCTTGTAAAAACTTGTACACCCTTGTACACACATGTACAACATTGTACACAACTTGTACAACCTTGTACACACTTGTACAACCTTGTAAAACTTGTACACATTTGTACACACTTGTACACCCTTGTACACACTTGTAAAACCTTGTACAAACTTATACAATCTTGTACACACTTGTACAACCCAGTACACACTTGTACAATCTTGTACAAACTTGTACTCCCTTGTACAAACTTGTACATCCTTGTACACACTTGTACAACCTTGTACAAACTTGTACAAACTTGTACGAACTTGTACATCCTTGTACACGATTGTACACCCTTGTACACACTTGTACAACCTTGTACACACTTGTACAACCTGACACACAATTGTACAACCTTGTACACACTTGTACAACCTTGTACACACTTGTACAACCTTGTACACACTTGTACAGCCTTGTACACAATTGTACACCCTTGTACACACTTGTACAACCTTGTACACACTTGTACAACCTTGTACACAATTGTACAGCCTTGTACACAATTGTACAACCTTGTACACACTTGTACAGCCTTGTACACACTTGTACAGACTTGTACAAAATTGTACAGCCTTGTACACAATTGTACAACCTTGTACACACTTGTACAACCTTGTACACCCTTGTACAAACTTGTACACACTTGTACAGCCTTGTACACACTTGTACAGCCTTGTACACACTTGTACACACTTTTATTTATCGTACACACTTGTACACCCTTGTACAAACTTGTACATCCTTGTACACACTTGTACAACCTTGTACAAACTTGTACAAACTTGTACATCCTTGTACACGATTTTACACCCTTGTACACACTTGTACAACCTTGTAAAAACTTGTACAACCTTGTACACACTTTTACACCCTTGTACACACTTTTACAACCTTGTACACACTTGTACAACCTTGTACACACTTGTACAACTTGTACACACTTGTACAACTTGTACACACTTGTACAACCTTGTACACACTTGTACAACCTTGTACACACTTGTACAACCTTGTACACACTTGTACAACCTTGTACACACTTGTACAACCTTGTACACACTTGTACAACCTTGTACACACTTGTACAACCTTGTACACACTTGTACAACCTTGTACACACTTGTACAACCATGTAAAAACATGTACAACCTTGTACACACTTGTACACCCTTGTCAAACTTGTACAAGCTTGTACACACTTGTACAACCTTGTACACACTTGTACACCCTTGTACACACTTGTACAACCTTGTACAAACCTGTACACCCTTGTACACACCTGTACAAGCTTGTACACACTTGTACAAGCTTGTACACACTTGTACACCTTTGTTCAAACTTGTGCACCCTTGTACACTTTTGTACACCCTTGTACACATTTGTACAACCTTGTACAAACTTGTACACACTTGTACAAACTTGTACACACTTGTACAACCTTGTACAAACTTGTAAAACCTTGTACACACTTGTACAAGCTTGTACACACTTGTACAAGTTGTACACACTTGTACAACCTTGTACACACTTGTACAACCTTGTACACACTTGTACAACCTTGTACACACTTGTACAACCTTGTACACACTTGTACAACCTTGTACACAATTGTAAAACCTTGTACACACTTGTACAACCTTGTACAAACTTGTACACACTTGTACAAACTTTTACATCCTTGTACACATTTGTACACCCTTGTACACACTTGTACAACCTTGTACAACCTTGTACAAACCTGTACACCCTTGTACACACTTGTACAAGCTTGTACACGATTGTACACCCTTGTACACACTTGTGCACCCTTGTACAAACTTGTACATCCTTGTACACACTTGTAAAACCTTGTACAAACTTGTACAAACTTGTACAAACTTGTACAAACTTGTACATCCTTGTACACGATAGTACACCCTTGTACACACTTGTACAACCTTGTACACACTTGTACAACCTGATACACAATTGTACAACCTTGTACACACTTGTACAACCTTGTACACACTTGTACAACCTTGTACACACTTGTACAACCTTGTAAACACTTGTACAACCTTGTACACACTTGTACAACCTTGTAAACACTTGTACAACCTTGTACACACTTGTACAGCCTTGTACACAATTGTACAACCTTGTACACACTTGTACAACCTTGTACACACTTGTACAACCTTGTACACAATTGTACAGCCTTGTACACACTTGTACAACCTTGTACACACTTGTACAGCCTTGTACAAAATTGTAAAACCTTGTACACACTTGTACAGCCTTGTACACAATTGTACAACCTTGTACACACTTGTACAACCTTGTACACCCTTGTACAAACTTTTACACATCGTACACACTTGTACATCCTTGTACAAACTTGTACATCCTTGTACACACTTGTACAACCTTGTACACACTTGTACAATCTTGTACACACTTGTACAGCCTTGTACACAATTGTACAACCTTGTACACACTTGTACAGCCTTGTACACAATTGTACAACCTTGTACACACTTGTACAACCTTGTACACCCTTGTACACACTTTTACTTATCGTACACACTTGTACAAACTTGTACATCCTTGTACACACTTGTACAACCTTGTACAAACTTGTACAAACTTGTACATCCTTGTACACGATTTTACCGCCTTGTACACACTTGTACAACCTTGTGAAAACTTGTACAACCTTGTACACACTTGTACACCCTTGTACACACTTGTACAAGCTTGTACACACTTGTACAAGCTTGTACACACTTGTACAACCTTGTACACACTTGTACACCCTTGTACACACATGTATAACCTTGTACACAACTTGTACAACCTTGTACACACTTGTACAACCTTGTAAAACTTGTACACCCTTGTACAAACTTGTACACCCCTGTACACACTTGTACAAATTTGTACACACTTGTACACCCTTGTACACACTTGTACAACCTTGTACAAACTTATACAATCTTGTACACACTTGTACAACCCAGTACACAACTTGTACAACCTTGTACACACTTGTACAACCTTGTAAAACTTGTACACCCTTGTACAAACTTGTACACCCCTGTACACACTTGTACACATTTGTACACACTTGTACACCCTTGTACACACTTGTACAACCTTGTACAAACTTATACAATCTTGTACACACTTGTACAACCCAGTACACACTTGTACAATCTTGTACAAACTTGTACATCCTTGTACACGATTGTACAACCTTGTACACAATTGTACAACCTTGTACACACTTGTACAACCTTGTACACACTTGCACAACTTTGTACACACTTGTACAGTCTTGTACACAATTGTACAACCTTGTACACACTTGTACAACCTTGTACACACTTGTACAACCTTGTACACAATTGTACAGCCTTGTACACACTTGTACAACCTTGTACACACTTGTACAGCCTTGTACACAATTGTACAACCTTGTACACACTTGTACAACCTTGTACACACTTGTACAACCTTGTACACAATTGTACAGCCTTGTACACACTTGTACAACCTTGTACACACTTGTACAACCTTGTTAAAACTTGTACACCCTTGTACACACTTGTACAACCTTGTACAACCTTGTACACACTTGTACAGCCTTGTACACAATTGTACAACCTTGTACACACTTGTACAACCTTGTACACAATTGTACAACCTCGTACACACTTGTACAACCTCGTACACACTTGTACAACCTTGTACACACTTGTACAACCTTGTACATACTTGTACAACCTTGTACACACTTGTACAACCTTGTACAACCTTGTACATACTTGTACAACCTTGTACACACTTGTACAACCTTGTACACACTTGTACAACCTTTTACACACTTGTACAGCCTTGTACACAATTGTACAACCTTGTACACACTTGTACAGCCTTGTACACAATTGTACAACCTTGTACACACTTGTACAACCTTGTACACACTTGTACAACCTTGTACACAATTGTAGAGCCTTGTACACACTTGTACAACCTTGTACACACTTGTACAGCCTTGTACAAAATTGTACAACCTTGTACACACTTGTACAGCCTTGTACACAATTGTACACAATTGTACAACCTTGTACACACTTGTACAAACTTGTACAACCTTGTACAAACTTTTACACATCGTACACACTTGTACAGCCCTTGTACAAACTTGTACATCCTTGTACACACTTGTACAACCTTGTACACACTTTTACACACTTGTACAAACTTGTACACACTTATACAACCTTGTACAAACTTGTACAACCTTGTACACACTTGTACAAGCTTGTACACACTTGTACAAGTTGTACACACTTGTACAACCTTGTACACACTTGTACAACCTTGTACACACTTGTACAACCTTGTACACACTTGTACAACCTTGTACACAATTGTAAAACCTTGTACACACTTGTACAACCTTGTACAAACTTGTACACACTTGTACAAACTTTTACATCCTTGTACACATTTGTACACCCTTGTACACACTTGTACAACCTTGTACAACCTTGTACAAACCTGTACACCCTTGTACACACTTGTACAAGCTTGTACACGATTGTACACCCTTGTACACACTTGTGCACCCTTGTACAAACTTGTACATCCTTGTACACACTTGTAAAACCTTGTACAAACTTGTACAAACTTGTACAAACTTGTACAAACTTGTACATCCTTGTACACGATAGTACACCCTTGTACACACTTGTACAACCTTGTACACACTTGTACAACCTGATACACAATTGTACAACCTTGTACACACTTGTACAACCTTGTACACACTTGTACAACCTTGTACACAGTTGTACAACCTTGTAAACACTTGTACAACCTTGTACACAATTGTACAGCCTTGTACACACTTGTACAACCTTGTACACACTTGTACAACCTTGTACACACTTGTACAGCCTTGTACAAAATTGTAAAACCTTGTACACACTTGTACAGCCTTGTACACAATTGTACAACCTTGTACACACTTGTACAACCTTGTACACCCTTGTACAAACTTTTACACATCGTACACACTTGTACATCCTTGTACAAACTTGTACATCCTTGTACACACTTGTACAACCTTGTACACACTTGTACAATCTTGTACACACTTGTACAGCCTTGTACACAATTGTACAACCTTGTACACACTTGTACAGCCTTGTACACAATTGTACAACCTTGTACACACTTGTACAACCTTGTACACCCTTGTACACACTTTTACTTATCGTACACACTTGTACACCCTTGTACAAACTTGTACATCCTTGTACACACTTGTACAACCTTGTACAAACTTGTACAAACTTGTACATCCTTGTACACGATTTTACCGCCTTGTACACACTTGTACAACCTTGTGAAAACTTGTACAACCTTGTACACACTTGTACACCCTTGTACACACTTGTACAAGCTTGTACACACTTGTACAACCTTGTACACACTTGTACACCCTTGTACACACATGTATAACCTTGTACACAACTTGTACAACCTTGTACACACTTGTACAAATTTGTAAAACTTGTACACCCTTGTACAAACTTGTACACCCCTGTACACACTTGTACACATTTGTACACACTTGTACACCCTTGTACACACTTGTACAACCTTGTACAAACTTATACAATCTTGTACACACTTGTACAACCCAGTACACAACTTGTACAACCTTGTACACACTTGTACAACCTTGTAAAACTTGTACACCCTTGTACAAACTTGTACACCCCTGTACACACTTGTACACATTTGTACACACTTGTACACCCTTGTACACACTTGTACAACCTTGTACAAACTTATACAACCTTGTACAAACTTATACAATCTTGTACACACTTGTACAACCCAGTACACACTTGTACAATCTTGTACAAACTTGTACATCCTTGTACACGATTGTACACCCTTGTACACACTTGTACAACCTTGTACACACTTGTACAACCTTGTACACAATTGTACAACCTTGTACACACTTGTACAACCTTGTACACACTTGCACAACTTTGTACACACTTGTACAGTCTTGTACACAATTGTACAACCTTGTACACACTTGTACAACCTTGTACACACTTGTACAACCTTGTACACAATTGTACAGCCTTGTACACACTTGTACAACCTTGTACACACTTGTACAGCCTTGTACACAATTGTACAACCTTGTACACACTTGTACAACCTTGTACACACTTGTACAACCTTGTACACAATTGTACAGCCTTGTACACACTTGTACAACCTTGTACACACTTGTACAACCTTGTTAAAACTTGTACACCCTTGTACACACTTGTACAACCTTGTACAACCTTGTACACACTTGTACAGCCTTGTACACAATTGTACAACCTTGTACACACTTGTACAACCTTGTACACAATTGTACAACCTCGTACACACTTGTACAACCTCGTACACACTTGTACAACCTTGTACACACTTGTACAACCTTGTACATACTTGTACAACCTTGTACACACTTGTACAACCTTGTACACACTTGTACAACCTTTTACACACTTGTACAGCCTTGTACACAATTGTACAGCCTTGTACACACTTGTACAGCCTTGTACACAATTGTACAACCTTGTACACACTTGTACAACCTTGTACACACTTGTACAACCTTGTACACAATTGTAGAGCCTTGTACACACTTGTACAACCTTGTACACACTTGTACAGCCTTGTACAAAATTGTACAACCTTGTACACACTTGTACAGCCTTGTACACAATTGTACAACCTTGTACACACTTGTACAAACTTGTACAACCTTGTACAAACTTTTACACATCGTACACACTTGTACAGCCCTTGTACAAACTTGTACATCCTTGTACACACTTGTACAACCTTGTACACACTTTTACATCCTTGTACACAATTGTACACCCTTGTACACACTTGTACAACCTTGTACACACTTGTACAACCTTGAACACACTTGTACAGCCTTGTACACAATTGTACAACCTTGTACACACTTGTACAACCTTGTACACACTTGTACAACCTTGTACACAATTGTACAGCCTTGTACACACTTGTACAACCTTGTACACACTTGTACAGCCTTGTACACAATTGTACAACCTTGTACACACTTGTACAACCTTGTACACACTTGTACAACCTTGTACACAATTGTACAGCCTTGTACACACTTGTACAACCTTGTACACACTTGTACAACCTTGTAAAAACTTGTACACCCTTGTACACACTTGGACAACTTGTACAACCTTGTACACACTTGTACAGCCTTGTACAACCTTGTACAACCTTGTACACACTTGTACAGCCTTGTTAAAACTTGTACACCCTTGTACACACATGTACAACCTTGTACACAACTTGTACAACCTTGTACACACTTGTACAACCTTGTAAAACTTGTACACATTTGTACACACTTGTACACCCTTGTACACACTTGTACAACCTTGTACAAACTTATACAATCTTGTACACACTTGTACAACCCAGTACACACTTGTACAATCTTGTACAAACTTGTACTCCCTTGTACAAACTTTTACATCCTTGTACACACTTGTACAACCTTGTACAAACTTGTACAAACTTGTAAAAACTTGTACATCCTTGTACACGATTGTACACCCTTGTACACACTTGTACAACCTTGTACACACTTGTACAACCTGACACACAATTGTACAACCTTGTACACACTTGTACAACCTTGTACACACTTGTACAACCTTGTACACACTTGTCCAACCTTGTACACACTTGTACAACCTTGTACACACTTGTACAACCTTGTACACACTTGTACAACCTTGTACACACTTGTACAGCCTTGTACACAATTGTACAACCTTGTACACACTTGTACAACCTTGTACACACTTGTACAACCTTGTACACAATTGTACAGCCTTGTACACAATTGTACAACCTTGTACACACTTGTACAGCCTTGTACAAAATTGTACAGCCTTGTACACAATTGTACAACCTTGTACACACTTGTACAACCTTGTACACCCTTGTACAAACTTTTACACATCGTACACACTTGTACACCCTTGTACAAACTTGTACATCCTTGTACAAACTTGTACAAACTTGTACATCCTTGTACACGATTTTTCACCCTTGTACACACTTGTACAACCTTGTACACACTTGTACACCCTTGTACACACTTGTACAACCTTGTACACACTTGTACAACTTTGTACACACTTGTACAACATTGTACACACTTGTACAACCTTATACACACTTGTACAACCTTGTACACACTTGTACAACCTTGTACACACTTGTACAACCTTGTACACACTTGTACAACCTTGTACACACTTGTACAACCTTGTACACACTTGTACAACCTTGTACACACTTGTACAACCTTGTACACACTTGTACAACCTTGTACACCCTTGTACACATTTGTACAACCTTGTACAAACTTGTACACACTTGTACAAACTTGTACACACTTGTACAACCTTGTACAAACTTGTACAACCTTGTACACACTTGTACAACGTTGTACACACTTGTACAAGTTGTACAAACTTGTACAACCTTGTACACACTTGTACAACCTTGTACACACTTGTACAACCTTGTACACAATTGTAAAACCTTGTACACACTTGTACAACCTTGTACAAACTTGTACACACTTGTACAAACTTTTACATCCTTGTACACATTTGTACACCCTTGTACACACTTGTACAACCTTGTACAACCTTGTACACACCTGTACACCCTTGTACACACTTGTACAAGCTTGTACACGATTGTACACCCTTGTACACACTTGTGCACCCTTGTACAAACTTGTACATCCTTGTACACACTTGTACAACCTTGTACAAACTTGTACAAACTTGTACAAACTTGTACATCCTTGTACACGATTGTACACACTTGTACACACTTGTACAACCTTGTACACACTTGTACAACCTGATACACAATTGTACAACCTTGTACACACTTGTACAACCTTGTACACACTTGTACAACCTTGTACACACTTGTACAACCTTGTAAAACTTGTACAACCTTGTACACAGTTGTACACCCTTGTACACACTTGTACAAGCTTGTACACACTTGTACAACCTTGTACACACTTGTACACCCTTGTACACACATGTACAACCTTGTACACAACTTGTACAACCTTGTACACACTTGTACAACCTTGTAAAACTTGTACACCCTTTTACAAACTTGTACACCCCTGTACACACTTGTACACATTTGTACACACTTGTACACCCTTGTACACACTTGTACAACCTTGTACAAACTTATACAATCTTGTACACACTTGTACAACCCAGTACACAACTTGTACAACCTTGTACACACTTGTACAACCTTGTAAAACTTGTACACCCTTGTACAAACTTGTACACTACTGTACACACTTGTACACATTTGTACACACTTGTACACCCTTGTACACACTTGTACAACCTTGTACAAACTTATACAATCTTGTACACACTTGTACAACCCAGTACACACTTGTAAAATCTTGTACAAACTTGTACATCATTGTACACGATTGTACACCCTTGTACACACTTGTACAACCTTGTACAAACTTGTACAACCTTGTACACAATTGTACAACCTTGTACACACTTGTACAACCTTGTACACACTTGCACAACTTTGTACACACTTGTACAGTCTTGTACACAATTGTACAACCTTGTACACACTTGTACAACCTTGTACACACTTGTACAACCTTGTACACAATTGTACAGCCTTGTACACACTTGTACAACCTTGTACACACTTGTACAGCCTTGTACACAATTGTACAACCTTGTACACACTTGTACAACCTTGTACACACTTGTACAACCTTGTACACAATTGTACAGCCTTGTACACACTTGTACAACCTTGTACACACTTGTACAACCTTGTAAAAACTTGTACACCCTTGTACACACTTGTACAACCTTGTACAACCTTGTACAAACTTGTACATCCTTGTACACGATTTTTCACCCTTGTACACACTTGTACAACCTTGTACAAACTTGTACATCCTTGTACACACTTGTACAACCTTGTACAAACTTGTACAAACTTGTACATCCTTGTACACGATTTATCACCCTTGTACACACTTGTACAACCTTGTACACACTTGTACACCCTTGTACACACTTGTACAACCTTGTACACACTTGTACAACCTTGTACACACTTGTACAACCTTGTACACACTTGTACACACTTGTACAACCCAGTACACACTTGTAAAATCTTGTACAAACTTGTACATCATTGTACACGATTGTACACCCTTGTACACACTTGTACAACCTTGTACAAACTTGTACAACCTTGTACACAATTGTACAACCTTGTACACACTTGTACAACCTTGTACACACTTGCACAACTTTGTACACACTTGTACAGTCTTGTACACAATTGTACAACCTTGTACACACTTGTACAACCTTGTACACACTTGTACAACCTTGTACACAATTGTACAGCCTTGTACACACTTGTACAACCTTGTACACCCTTGTACACACTTGTACAAGCTTGTACACACTTGTACAACCTTGTACACACTTGTACACCCTTGTACACACTTGTACAACCTTGTACAAACCTGTACACCCTTGTACACACTTGTACATGCTTGTACACACTTGTACAAGCTTGTATACACTTGTACACCTTTGTTCAAATTTGTGAACCCTTGTACACTTTTGTACACCCTTGTACACATTTGTACAACCTTGTACAAACTTGTACACACTTGTACAAACTTGTAAACACTTGTACAACCTTGTACAAACTTGTACAACCTTGTACACACTTGTACAACGTTGTACACACTTGTAGAAGTTGTACACACTTGTACAACCTTGTACACACTTGTGCAACCTTGTACAACCTTGTACAAACCTGTACACCCTTGTACACACTTGTACAAGCTTGTACACGATTGTACACCCTTGTACACACTTGTGCACCCTTGTACAAACTTGTACATCCTTGTACACACTTGTACAACCTTGTACAAACTTGTACAAACTTGTACAAACTTGTACATCCTTGTACACGATTGTACACCCTTGTACACACTTGTACAACCTTGTACACACTTGTACAACCTGATACACAATTGTACAACCTTGTACAAACTTGTACAACCTTGTACACACTTGTACAACCTTGTACACACTTGTACAACCTTGTACACACTTGTACAACCTTGTACACACTTGTACAGCCTTGTACACAATTGTACAACCTTGTACACACTTGTACAACCTTGTACACACTTTTACAGCCTTGTACAAAATTGTACAACCTTGTACACACTTGTACAGCCTTGTACACAATTGTACAACCTTGTACACACTTGTACAACCTTGTACACCCTTGTACAAACTTTTACACATCGTACACACTTGTACACCCTTGTACAAACTTGTACATCCTTGTACACACTTGTACAACCTTGTACACACTTGTACAATCTTGTACACACTTGTACAATCTTGTACACACTTGTACAGCCTTGTACACAATTGTACAACCTTGTACACACTTGTACAGCCTTGTACACAATTGTACAACCTTGTACACACTTGTACAACCTTGTACACCCTTGTACACACTTTTACTTATCGTACACACTTGTACACCCTTGTACAAACTTGTACATCCTTGTACACACTTGTACAACCTTGTACAAACTTGTACAAACTTGTACATCCTTGTAAACGATTTTACACCCTTGTACACACTTGTACAACCTTGTAAAAACTTGTACAACCTTGTACACACTTGTACACCCTTGTACACACTTGTACAAGCTTGTACACACTTGTACAATCTTGTACACACTTGTACACACTTGTACACCCTTGTACACACATGTACAACCTTGTACACAACTTGTACAACCTTGTACACACTTGTACAACCTTGTAAAACTTGTACACCCTTGTACAAACTTGTACACCCCTGTACACACTTGTACACATTTGTACACACTTGTACACCCTTGTACACACTTGTACAACCTTGTACAAACTTATACAATCTTGTACACACTTGTACAACCCAGTACACAACTTGTACAACCTTGTACACACTTGTACAACCTTGTACATACTTGTACAACCTTGTACACACTTGTACAACCTTGTACACACTTGTACAACCTTTTACACACTTGTACAGCCTTGTACACAATTGTACAACCTTGTACACACTTGTACAGCCTTGTACACAATTGTACAACCTTGTACACACTTGTACAACCTTGTACACACTTGTACAACCTTGTACACAATTGTAGAGCCTTGTACACACTTGTACAACCTTGTACACACTTGTACAGCCTTGTACAAAATTGTACAACCTTGTACACACTTGTACAGCCTTGTACACAATTGTACAACCTTGTACACACTTGTACAAACTTGTACAACCTTGTACAAACTTTTACACATCGTACACACTTGTACAGCCCTTGTACAAACTTGTACATCCTTGTACACACTTGTACAACCTTGTACACACTTTTACATCCTTGTACACAATTGTACACCCTTGTACACACTTGTACAACCTTGTACACACTTGTACAACCTTGAACACACTTGTACAGCCTTGTACACAATTGTACAACCTTGTACACACTTGTACAACCTTGTACACACTTGTACAACCTTGTACACAATTGTACAGCCTTGTACACACTTGTACAACCTTGTACACACTTGTACAGCCTTGTACACAATTGTACAACCTTGTACACACTTGTACAACCTTGTACACACTTGTACAACCTTGTACACAATTGTACAGCCTTGTACACACTTGTACAACCTTGTACACACTTGTACAACCTTGTAAAAACTTGTACACCCTTGTACACACTTGGACAACTTGTACAACCTTGTACACACTTGTACAGCCTTGTACAACCTTGTACAACCTTGTACACACTTGTACAGCCTTGTACACACTTGTACAAGCTTGTACACACTTGTACAACCTTGTAAAAACTTGTACACCCTTGTACACACTTGGACAACTTGTACAACCTTGTACACACTTGTACAGCCTTGTACAACCTTGTACAACCTTGTACACACCTGTACACCCTTGTACACACTTGTACAAGCTTGTACACGATTGTACACCCTTGTACACACTTGTGCACCCTTGTACAAACTTGTACATCCTTGTACACACTTGTACAACCTTGTACAAACTTGTACAAACTTGTACAAACTTGTACATCCTTGTACACGATTGTACACACTTGTACACACTTGTACAACCTTGTACACACTTGTACAACCTGATACACAATTGTACAACCTTGTACACACTTGTACAACCTTGTACACACTTGTACAACCTTGTACACACTTGTACAACCTTGTAAAACTTGTACAACCTTGTACACAGTTGTACACCCTTGTACACACTTGTACAAGCTTGTACACACTTGTACAACCTTGTACACACTTGTACACCCTTGTACACACATGTACAACCTTGTACACAACTTGTACAACCTTGTACACACTTGTACAACCTTGTAAAACTTGTACACCCTTTTACAAACTTGTACACCCCTGTACACACTTGTACAACCTTGTACACACTTGTACACCTTGTACACACTTGTACAACCTTGTACAACTTGTACAACCTTGTACACACCTTGTACAACCTTGTACAACTTGTACAACCTTGTACAACTTGTACACCCTTGTACACACTTGTACACCTGTACACTTGTACACTAACTTGTACAACCTTGTACACACTTGTACACCTTACACTGTACACTTGTACAACTTGTACACCCTTGTACACACTTGTACACCTTGTACACACTTGTACAACCTTGTACACACTTGTACAACCTTGTACAAATTGTACAACCTTGTACACACTTGTACAACCTTGTACACACTTGTAAACTTGTACAACTTGTACATCATTGTACACATTGTACAACCTTGTACACACTTGTACAACCTTGTACAAACTTGTACAACCTTGTACACAATTGTACAACCTTGTACACACTTGTACAACCTTGTACACTTGCAACTTGTACACACTTGTACAGTCTTGTACACAATTGTACAACCTTGTACACACTTGTACAACCTTGTACACACTTGTACAACCTTGTACACAATTGTACAGCCTTGTACACACTTGTACAACCTTGTACACACTTGTACAGCCTTGTACACAATTGTACAACCTTGTACACACTTGTACAACCTTGTACACACTTGTACAACCTTGTACACAATTGTACAGCCTTGTACACACTTGTACAACCTTGTACACACTTGTACAACCTTGTAAAAACTTGTACACCCTTGTACACACTTGTACAACCTTGTACAACCTTGTACAAACTTGTACATCCTTGTACACGATTTTTCACCCTTGTACACACTTGTACAACCTTGTACAAACTTGTACATCCTTGTACACACTTGTACAACCTTGTACAAACTTGTACAAACTTGTACATCCTTGTACACGATTTATCACCCTTGTACACACTTGTACAACCTACACTTGTACAACCTTGTACACACTTGTACAACCTTGTACACACTTGTACACACTTGTACAACCCAGTACACACTTGTAAAATCTTGTACAAACTTGTACATCATTGTACACGATTGTACACCCTTGTACACACTTGTACAACCTTGTACAAACTTGTACAACCTTGTACACAATTGTACAACCTTGTACACACTTGTACAACCTTGTACACACTTGCACAACTTTGTACACACTTGTACAGTCTTGTACACAATTGTACAACCTTGTACACACTTGTACAACCTTGTACACACTTGTACAACCTTGTACACAATTGTACAGCCTTGTACACACTTGTACAACCTTGTACACCCTTGTACACACTTGTACAAGCTTGTACACACTTGTACAACCTTGTACACACTTGTACACCCTTGTACACACTTGTACAACCTTGTACAAACCTGTACACCCTTGTACACACTTGTACATGCTTGTACACACTTGTACAAGCTTGTATACACTTGTACACCTTTGTTCAAATTTGTGAACCCTTGTACACTTTTGTACACCCTTGTACACATTTGTACAACCTTGTACAAACTTGTACACACTTGTACAAACTTGTAAACACTTGTACAACCTTGTACAAACTTGTACAACCTTGTACACACTTGTACAACGTTGTACACACTTGTAGAAGTTGTACACACTTGTACAACCTTGTACACACTTGTGCAACCTTGTACAACCTTGTACAAACCTGTACACCCTTGTACACACTTGTACAAGCTTGTACACGATTGTACACCCTTGTACACACTTGTGCACCCTTGTACAAACTTGTACATCCTTGTACACACTTGTACAACCTTGTACAAACTTGTACAAACTTGTACAAACTTGTACATCCTTGTACACGATTGTACACCCTTGTACACACTTGTACAACCTTGTACACACTTGTACAACCTGATACACAATTGTACAACCTTGTACAAACTTGTACAACCTTGTACACACTTGTACAACCTTGTACACACTTGTACAACCTTGTACACACTTGTACAACCTTGTACACACTTGTACAGCCTTGTACACAATTGTACAACCTTGTACACACTTGTACAACCTTGTACACACTTTTACAGCCTTGTACAAAATTGTACAACCTTGTACACACTTGTACAGCCTTGTACACAATTGTACAACCTTGTACACACTTGTACAACCTTGTACACCCTTGTACAAACTTTTACACATCGTACACACTTGTACACCCTTGTACAAACTTGTACATCCTTGTACACACTTGTACAACCTTGTACACACTTGTACAATCTTGTACACACTTGTACAATCTTGTACACACTTGTACAGCCTTGTACACAATTGTACAACCTTGTACACACTTGTACAGCCTTGTACACAATTGTACAACCTTGTACACACTTGTACAACCTTGTACACCCTTGTACACACTTTTACTTATCGTACACACTTGTACACCCTTGTACAAACTTGTACATCCTTGTACACACTTGTACAACCTTGTACAAACTTGTACAAACTTGTACATCCTTGTAAACGATTTTACACCCTTGTACACACTTGTACAACCTTGTAAAAACTTGTACAACCTTGTACACACTTGTACACCCTTGTACACACTTGTACAAGCTTGTACACACTTGTACAATCTTGTACACACTTGTACACACTTGTACACCCTTGTACACACATGTACAACCTTGTACACAACTTGTACAACCTTGTACACACTTGTACAACCTTGTAAAACTTGTACACCCTTGTACAAACTTGTACACCCCTGTACACACTTGTACACATTTGTACACACTTGTACACCCTTGTACACACTTGTACAACCTTGTACAAACTTATACAATCTTGTACACACTTGTACAACCCAGTACACAACTTGTACAACCTTGTACACACTTGTACAACCTTGTACATACTTGTACAACCTTGTACACACTTGTACAACCTTGTACACACTTGTACAACCTTTTACACACTTGTACAGCCTTGTACACAATTGTACAACCTTGTACACACTTGTACAGCCTTGTACACAATTGTACAACCTTGTACACACTTGTACAACCTTGTACACACTTGTACAACCTTGTACACAATTGTAGAGCCTTGTACACACTTGTACAACCTTGTACACACTTGTACAGCCTTGTACAAAATTGTACAACCTTGTACACACTTGTACAGCCTTGTACACAATTGTACAACCTTGTACACACTTGTACAAACTTGTACAACCTTGTACAAACTTTTACACATCGTACACACTTGTACAGCCCTTGTACAAACTTGTACATCCTTGTACACACTTGTACAACCTTGTACACACTTTTACATCCTTGTACACAATTGTACACCCTTGTACACACTTGTACAACCTTGTACACACTTGTACAACCTTGAACACACTTGTACAGCCTTGTACACAATTGTACAACCTTGTACACACTTGTACAACCTTGTACACACTTGTACAACCTTGTACACAATTGTACAGCCTTGTACACACTTGTACAACCTTGTACACACTTGTACAGCCTTGTACACAATTGTACAACCTTGTACACACTTGTACAACCTTGTACACACTTGTACAACCTTGTACACAATTGTACAGCCTTGTACACACTTGTACAACCTTGTACACACTTGTACAACCTTGTAAAAACTTGTACACCCTTGTACACACTTGGACAACTTGTACAACCTTGTACACACTTGTACAGCCTTGTACAACCTTGTACAACCTTGTACACACTTGTACAGCCTTGTTAAAACTTGTACACCCTTGTACACACATGTACAACCTTGTACACAACTTGTACAACCTTGTACACACTTGTACAACCTTGTAAAACTTGTACACATTTGTACACACTTGTACACCCTTGTACACACTTGTACAACCTTGTACAAACTTATACAATCTTGTACACACTTGTACAACCCAGTACACACTTGTACAATCTTGTACAAACTTGTACTCCCTTGTACAAACTTTTACATCCTTGTACACACTTGTACAACCTTGTACAAACTTGTACAAACTTGTAAAAACTTGTACATCCTTGTACACGATTGTACAGCCTTGTACACAATTGTACAACCTTGTACACACTTGTACAACCTGACACACAATTGTACAACCTTGTACACACTTGTACAACCTTGTACACACTTGTACAACCTTGTACACACTTGTCCAACCTTGTACACACTTGTACAACCTTGTACACACTTGTACAACCTTGTACACACTTGTACAACCTTGTACACACTTGTACAGCCTTGTACACAATTGTACAACCTTGTACACACTTGTACAACCTTGTACACACTTGTACAACCTTGTACACAATTGTACAGCCTTGTACACAATTGTACAACCTTGTACACACTTGTACAGCCTTGTACAAAATTGTACAGCCTTGTACACAATTGTACAACCTTGTACACACTTGTACAACCTTGTACACCCTTGTACAAACTTTTACACATCGTACACACTTGTACACCCTTGTACAAACTTGTACATCCTTGTACAAACTTGTACAAACTTGTACATCCTTGTACACGATTTTTCACCCTTGTACACACTTGTACAACCTTGTACACACTTGTACACCCTTGTACACACTTGTACAACCTTGTACACACTTGTACAACTTTGTACACACTTGTACAACCTTGTACACACTTGTACAACCTTATACACACTTGTACAACCTTGTACACACTTGTACAACCTTGTACACACTTGTACAACCTTGTACACACTTGTACAACCTTGTACACACTTGTACAACCTTGTACACACTTGTACAACCTTGTACACACTTGTACAACCTTGTACACACTTGTACAACCTTGTACACCCTTGTACACATTTGTACAACCTTGTACAAACTTGTACACACTTGTACAAACTTGTACACACTTGTACAACCTTGTACAAACTTGTACAACCTTGTACACACTTGTACAACGTTGTACACACTTGTACAAGTTGTACAAACTTGTACAACCTTGTACACACTTGTACAACCTTGTACACACTTGTACAACCTTGTACACAATTGTAAAACCTTGTACACACTTGTACAACCTTGTACAAACTTGTACACACTTGTACAAACTTTTACATCCTTGTACACATTTGTATACCCTTGTACACACTTGTACAACCTTGTACAACCTTGTACACACCTGTACACCCTTGTACACACTTGTACAAGCTTGTACACGATTGTACACCCTTGTACACACTTGTGCACCCTTGTACAAACTTGTACATCCTTGTACACACTTGTACAACCTTGTACACACTTGTACAACCTTGTACACACTTGTACAACCTTGTACACACTTGTACAACCTTGTACACACTTGTACAACCTTGTACACACTTGTACAACCTTGTACACCCTTGTACACATTTGTACAACCTTGTACAAACTTGTACACACTTGTACAAACTTGTACACACTTGTACAACCTTGTACAAACTTGTACAACCTTGTACACACTTGTACAACGTTGTACACACTTGTACAAGTTGTACAAACTTGTACAACCTTGTACACACTTGTACAACCTTGTACACACTTGTACAACCTTGTACACAATTGTAAAACCTTGTACACACTTGTACAACCTTGTACAAACTTGTACACACTTGTACAAACTTTTACATCCTTGTACACATTTGTATACCCTTGTACACACTTGTACAACCTTGTACAACCTTGTACACACCTGTACACCCTTGTACACACTTGTACAAGCTTGTACACGATTGTACACCCTTGTACACACTTGTGCACCCTTGTACAAACTTGTACATCCTTGTACACACTTGTACAACCTAGTACAAACTTGTACAAACTTGTACAAACTTGTACATCCTTGTACACGATTGTACACACTTGTACACACTTGTACAACCTTGTACACACTTGTACAACCTGACACACAATTGTACAACCTTGTACACACTTGTACAACCTTGTACACACTTGTACAACCTTGTACACACTTGTCCAACCTTGTACACACTTGTACAACCTTGTACACACTTGTACAACCTTGTACACACTTGTACAACCTTGTACACACTTGTACAGCCTTGTACACAATTGTACAACCTTGTACACACTTGTACAACCTTGTACACACTTGTACAACCTTGTACACAATTGTACAGCCTTGTACACAATTGTACAACCTTGTACACACTTGTACAACCTGACACACAATTGTACAACCTTGTACACACTTGTACAACCTTGTACACACTTGTACAACCTTGTACACACTTGTCCAACCTTGTACACACTTGTACAACCTTGTACACACTTGTACAACCTTGTACACACTTGTACAACCTTGTACACACTTGTACAGCCTTGTACACAATTGTACAACCTTGTACACACTTGTACAACCTTGTACACACTTGTACAACCTTGTACACAATTGTACAGCCTTGTACACAATTGTACAACCTTGTACACACTTGTACAGCCTTGTACAAAATTGTACAGCCTTGTTCACAATTGTACAACCTTGTACACACTTGTACAACCTTGTACACCCTTGTACAAACTTTTACACATCGTACACACTTGTACACCCTTGTACAAACTTGTACATCCTTGTACAAACTTGTACAAACTTGTACATCCTTGTACACGATTTTTCACCCTTGTACACACTTGTACAACCTTGTACACACTTGTACACCCTTGTACACACTTGTACAACCTTGTACACACTTGTACAACTTTGTACACACTTGTACAACCTTGTACACACTTGTACAACCTTATACACACTTGTACAACCTTGTACACACTTGTACAACCTTGTACACACTTGTACAACCTTGTACACACTTGTACAACCTTGTACACACTTGTACAACCTTGTACACACTTGTACAACCTTGTACACACTTGTACAACCTTGTACACACTTGTACAACCTTGTACACCCTTGTACACATTTGTACAACCTTGTACAAACTTGTACACACTTGTACAAACTTGTACACACTTGTACAACCTTGTACAAACTTGTACAACCTTGTACACACTTGTACAACGTTGTACACACTTGTACAAGTTGTACAAACTTGTACAACCTTGTACACACTTGTACAACCTTGTACACACTTGTACAACCTTGTACACAATTGTAAAACCTTGTACACACTTGTACAACCTTGTACAAACTTGTACACACTTGTACAAACTTTTACATCCTTGTACACATTTGTATACCCTTGTACACACTTGTACAACCTTGTACAACCTTGTACACACCTGTACACCCTTGTACACACTTGTACAAGCTTGTACACGATTGTACACCCTTGTACACACTTGTGCACCCTTGTACAAACTTGTACATCCTTGTACACACTTGTACAACCTTGTACAAACTTGTACAAACTTGTACAAACTTGTACATCCTTGTACACGATTGTACACACTTGTACACACTTGTACAACCTTGTACACACTTGTACAACCTGATACACAATTGTACAACCTTGTACACACTTGTACAACCTTGTACACACTTGTACAACCTTGTACACACTTGTACAACCTTGTAAAAACTTGTACAACCTTGTACACACTTGTACACCCTTGTACACACTTGTACAACCTTGTACACACTTGTACAACCTTGTACACACTTGTACACCCTTGTACACACATGTACAACCTTGTACACAACTTGTACAACCTTGTACACACTTGTACAACCTTGTAAAACTTGTACACCCTTTTACAAACTTGTACACCCCTGTACACACTTGTACACATTTGTACACACTTGTACACACTTGTACACACTTGTACAACCTTGTACAAACTTATACAATCTTGTACACACTTGTACAACCCAGTACACAACTTGTACAACCTTGTACACACTTGTACAACCTTGTAAAACTTGTACACCCTTGTACAAACTTGTACACTACTGTACACACTTGTACACATTTGTACACACTTGTACACCCTTGTACACACTTGTACAACCTTGTACAAACTTATACAATCTTGTACACACTTGTACAACCCAGTACACACTTGTAAAATCTTGTACAAACTTGTACATCATTGTACACGATTGTACACCCTTGTACACACTTGTACAACCTTGTAAAAACTTGTACAACCTTGTACACACTTGTACACCCTTGTACACACTTGTACAAGCTTGTACACACTTGTACAACCTTGTACACACTTGTACACACTTGTACACCCTTGTACACACATGTACAACCTTGTACACAACTTGTACAACCTTGTACACACTTGTACAACCTTGTAAAACTTGTACACCCTTGTACAAACTTGTACACCCCTGTACACACTTGTACACATTTGTACACACTTGTACACCCTTGTACACACTTGTACAACCTTGTACAAACTTATACAATCTTGTACACACTTGTACAACCCAGTACACAACTTGTACAACCTTGTACACACTTGTACAACCTTGTACATACTTGTACAACCTTGTACACACTTGTACAACCTTGTACACACTTGTACAACCTTTTACACACTTGTACAGCCTTGTACACAATTGTACAACCTTGTACACACTTGTACAGCCTTGTACACAATTGTACAACCTTGTACACACTTGTACAACCTTGTACACACTTGTACAACCTTGTACACAATTGTAGAGCCTTGTACACACTTGTACAACCTTGTACACACTTGTACAGCCTTGTACAAAATTGTACAACCTTGTACACACTTGTACAGCCTTGTACACAATTGTACAACCTTGTACACACTTGTACAAACTTGTACAACCTTGTACAAACTTTTACACATCGTACACACTTGTACAGCCCTTGTACAAACTTGTACATCCTTGTACACACTTGTACAACCTTGTACACACTTTTACATCCTTGTACACAATTGTACACCCTTGTACACACTTGTACAACCTTGTACACACTTGTACAACCTTGAACACACTTGTACAGCCTTGTACACAATTGTACAACCTTGTACACACTTGTACAACCTTGTACACACTTGTACAACCTTGTACACAATTGTACAGCCTTGTACACACTTGTACAACCTTGTACACACTTGTACAGCCTTGTACACAATTGTACAACCTTGTACACACTTGTACAACCTTGTACACACTTGTACAACCTTGTACACAATTGTACAGCCTTGTACACACTTGTACAACCTTGTACACACTTGTACAACCTTGTAAAAACTTGTACACCCTTGTACACACTTGGACAACTTGTACAACCTTGTACACACTTGTACAGCCTTGTACAACCTTGTACAACCTTGTACACACTTGTACAGCCTTGTTAAAACTTGTACACCCTTGTACACACATGTACAACCTTGTACACAACTTGTACAACCTTGTACACACTTGTACAACCTTGTAAAACTTGTACACATTTGTACACACTTGTACACCCTTGTACACACTTGTACAACCTTGTACAAACTTATACAATCTTGTACACACTTGTACAACCCAGTACACACTTGTACAATCTTGTACAAACTTGTACTCCCTTGTACAAACTTTTACATCCTTGTACACACTTGTACAACCTTGTACAAACTTGTACAAACTTGTATAAACTTGTACATCCTTGTACACGATTGTACACCCTTGTACACACTTGTACAACCTTGTACACACTTGTACAACCTGACACACAATTGTACAACCTTGTACACACTTGTACAACCTTGTACACACTTGTACAACCTTGTACACACTTGTCCAACCTTGTACACACTTGTACAACCTTGTACACACTTGTACAACCTTGTACACACTTGTACAACCTTGTACACACTTGTACAGCCTTGTACACAATTGTACAACCTTGTACACACTTGTACAACCTTGTACACACTTGTACAACCTTGTACACAATTGTACAGCCTTGTACACAATTGTACAACCTTGTACACACTTGTACAGCCTTGTACAAAATTGTACAGCCTTGTACACAATTGTACAACCTTGTACACACTTGTACAACCTTGTACACCCTTGTACAAACTTTTACACATCGTACACACTTGTACACCCTTGTACAAACTTGTACATCCTTGTACAAACTTGTACAAACTTGTACATCCTTGTACACGATTTTTCACCCTTGTACACACTTGTACAACCTTGTACACACTTGTACACCCTTGTACACACTTGTACAACCTTGTACACACTTGTACAACTTTGTACACACTTGTACAACCTTGTACACACTTGTACAACCTTATACACACTTGTACAACCTTGTACACACTTGTACAACCTTGTACACACTTGTACAACCTTGTACACACTTGTACAACCTTGTACACACTTGTACAACCTTGTACACACTTGTACAACCTTGTACACACTTGTACAACCTTGTACACACTTGTACAACCTTGTACACCCTTGTACACATTTGTACAACCTTGTACAAACTTGTACACACTTGTACAAACTTGTACACACTTGTACAACCTTGTACAAACTTGTACAACCTTGTACACACTTGTACAACGTTGTACACACTTGTACAAGTTGTACAAACTTGTACAACCTTGTACACACTTGTACAACCTTGTACACACTTGTACAACCTTGTACACAATTGTAAAACCTTGTACACACTTGTACAACCTTGTACAAACTTGTACACACTTGTACAAACTTTTACATCCTTGTACACATTTGTATACCCTTGTACACACTTGTACAACCTTGTACAACCTTGTACACACCTGTACACCCTTGTACACACTTGTACAAGCTTGTACACGATTGTACACCCTTGTACACACTTGTGCACCCTTGTACAAACTTGTACATCCTTGTACACACTTGTACAACCTTGTACAAACTTGTACAAACTTGTACAAACTTGTACATCCTTGTACACGATTGTACACACTTGTACACACTTGTACAACCTTGTACACACTTGTACAACCTGATACACAATTGTACAACCTTGTACACACTTGTACAACCTTGTACACACTTGTACAACCTTGTACACACTTGTACAACCTTGTAAAAACTTGTACAACCTTGTACACACTTGTACACCCTTGTACACACTTGTACAAGCTTGTACACACTTGTACAACCTTGTACACACTTGTACACCCTTGTACACACATGTACAACCTTGTACACAACTTGTACAACCTTGTACACACTTGTACAACCTTGTAAAACTTGTACACCCTTTTACAAACTTGTACACCCCTGTACACACTTGTACACATTTGTACACACTTGTACACCCTTGTACACACTTGTACAACCTTGTACAAACTTATACAATCTTGTACACACTTGTACAACCCAGTACACACTTGTACAACCTTGTACACACTTGTACAACCTTGTAAAACTTGTACACCCTTGTACAAACTTGTACACTACTGTACACACTTGTACACATTTGTACACACTTGTACACCCTTGTACACACTTGTACAACCTTGTACAAACTTATACAATCTTGTACACACTTGTACAACCCAGTACACACTTGTAAAATCTTGTAAAAACTTGTACATCATTGTACAAATTGTACACCCTTTACACACTTGTACAACCTTGTACACACTTGTACACCCTTGTACACACTTGTACAACCTTGTACACACTTGTACAACTTTGTACACACTTGTACAACCTTGTACACACTTGTACAACCTTATACACACTTGTACAACCTTGTACACACTTGTACAACCTTGTACACACTTGTACAACCTTGTACACACTTGTACAACCTTGTACACACTTGTACAACCTTGTACACTTGTACAACCTTGTACACACTTGTACAACCTTGTACACACTTGTACAACCTTGTACACCCTTGTACACATTTGTACAACCTTGTACAAACTTGTACACACTTGTACAAACTTGTACACACTTGTACAACCTTGTACAAACTTGTACAACCTTGTACACACTTGTACAACGTTGTACACACTTGTACAAGTTGTACAAACTTGTACAACCTTGTACACACTTGTACAACCTTGTACACACTTGTACAACCTTGTACACAATTGTAAAACCTTGTACACACTTGTACAACCTTGTACAAACTTGTACACACTTGTACAAACTTTTACATCCTTGTACACATTTGTATACCCTTGTACACACTTGTACAACCTTGTACAACCTTGTACACACCTGTACACCCTTGTACACACTTGTACAAGCTTGTACACGATTGTACACCCTTGTACACACTTGTGCACCCTTGTACAAACTTGTACATCCTTGTACACACTTGTACAACCTTGTACAAACTTGTACAAACTTGTACAAACTTGTACATCCTTGTACACGATTGTACACACTTGTACACACTTGTACAACCTTGTACACACTTGTACAACCTGATACACAATTGTACAACCTTGTACACACTTGTACAACCTTGTACACACTTGTACAACCTTGTACACACTTGTACAACCTTGTAAAAACTTGTACAACCTTGTACACACTTGTACACCCTTGTACACACTTGTACAAGCTTGTACACACTTGTACAACCTTGTACACACTTGTACACCCTTGTACACACATGTACAACCTTGTACACAACTTGTACAACCTTGTACACACTTGTACAACCTTGTAAAACTTGTACACCCTTTTACAAACTTGTACACCCCTGTACACACTTGTACACATTTGTACACACTTGTACACACTTGTACACACTTGTACAACCTTGTACAAACTTATACAATCTTGTACACACTTGTACAACCCAGTACACAACTTGTACAACCTTGTACACACTTGTACAACCTTGTAAAACTTGTACACCCTAGTACAAACTTGTACACTACTGTACACACTTGTACACATTTGTACACACTTGTACACCCTTGTACACACTTGTACAACCTTGTACAAACTTATACAATCTTGTACACACTTGTACAACCCAGTACACACTTGTAAAATCTTGTACAAACTTGTACATCATTGTACACGATTGTACACCCTTGTACACACTTGTACAACCTTGTAAAAACTTGTACAACCTTGTACACACTTGTACAACCTTGTACACACTTGTACAACCTTGTAAAAACTTGTACAACCTTGTACACACTTGTACACCCTTGTACACACTTGTACAAGCTTGTACACACTTGTACAACCTTGTACACACTTGTACACCCTTGTACACACATGTACAACCTTGTACACAACTTGTACAACCTTGTACACACTTGTACAACCTTGTAAAACTTGTACACCCTTTTACAAACTTGTACACCCCTGTACACACTTGTACACATTTGTACACACTTGTACACACTTGTACACACTTGTACAACCTTGTACAAACTTATACAATCTTGTACACACTTGTACAACCCAGTACACAACTTGTACAACCTTGTACACACTTGTACAACCTTGTAAAACTTGTACACCCTTGTACAAACTTGTACACTACTGTACACACTTGTACACATTTGTACACACTTGTACACCCTTGTACACACTTGTACAACCTTGTACAAACTTATACAATCTTGTACACACTTGTACAACCCAGTACACACTTGTAAAATCTTGTACAAACTTGTACATCATTGTACACGATTGTACACCCTTGTACACACTTGTACAACCTTGTAAAAACTTGTACAACCTTGTACACACTTGTACACCCTTGTACACACTTGTACAAGCTTGTACACACTTGTACAACCTTGTACACACTTGTACACACTTGTACACCCTTGTACACACATGTACAACCTTGTACACAACTTGTACAACCTTGTACACACTTGTACAACCTTGTAAAACTTGTACACCCTTGTACAAACTTGTACACCCCTGTACACACTTGTACACATTTGTACACACTTGTACACCCTTGTACACACTTGTACAACCTTGTACAAACTTATACAATCTTGTACACACTTGTACAACCCAGTACACAACTTGTACAACCTTGTACACACTTGTACAACCTTGTACATACTTGTACAACCTTGTACACACTTGTACAACCTTGTACACACTTGTACAACCTTTTACACACTTGTACAGCCTTGTACACAATTGTACAACCTTGTACACACTTGTACAGCCTTGTACACAATTGTACAACCTTGTACACACTTGTACAACCTTGTACACACTTGTACAACCTTGTACACAATTGTAGAGCCTTGTACACACTTGTACAACCTTGTACACACTTGTACAGCCTTGTACAAAATTGTACAACCTTGTACACACTTGTACAGCCTTGTACACAATTGTACAACCTTGTACACACTTGTACAAACTTGTACAACCTTGTACAAACTTTTACACATCGTACACACTTGTACAGCCCTTGTACAAACTTGTACATCCTTGTACACACTTGTACAACCTTGTACACACTTTTACATCCTTGTACACAATTGTACACCCTTGTACACACTTGTACAACCTTGTACACACTTGTACAACCTTGAACACACTTGTACAGCCTTGTACACAATTGTACAACCTTGTACACACTTGTACAACCTTGTACACACTTGTACAACCTTGTACACAATTGTACAGCCTTGTACACACTTGTACAACCTTGTACACACTTGTACAGCCTTGTACACAATTGTACAACCTTGTACACACTTGTACAACCTTGTACACACTTGTACAACCTTGTACACAATTGTACAGCCTTGTACACACTTGTACAACCTTGTACACACTTGTACAACCTTGTAAAAACTTGTACACCCTTGTACACACTTGGACAACTTGTACAACCTTGTACACACTTGTACAGCCTTGTACAACCTTGTACAACCTTGTACACACTTGTACAGCCTTGTTAAAACTTGTACACCCTTGTACACACATGTACAACCTTGTACACAACTTGTACAACCTTGTACACACTTGTACAACCTTGTAAAACTTGTACACATTTGTACACACTTGTACACCCTTGTACACACTTGTACAACCTTGTACAAACTTATACAATCTTGTACACACTTGTACAACCCAGTACACACTTGTACAATCTTGTACAAACTTGTACTCCCTTGTACAAACTTGTACTCCCTTGTACAAACTTTTACATCCTTGTACACACTTGTACAACCTTGTACAAACTTGTACAAACTTGTAAAAACTTGTACATCCTTGTACACGATTGTACACCCTTGTACACACTTGTACAACCTTGTACACACTTGTACAACCTGACACACAATTGTACAACCTTGTACACACTTGTACAACCTTGTACACACTTGTACAACCTTGTACACACTTGTCCAACCTTGTACACACTTGTACAACCTTGTACACACTTGTACAACCTTGTACACACTTGTACAACCTTGTACACACTTGTACAGCCTTGTACACAATTGTACAACCTTGTACACACTTGTACAACCTTGTACACACTTGTACAACCTTGTACACAATTGTACAGCCTTGTACACAATTGTACAACCTTGTACACACTTGTACAGCCTTGTACAAAATTGTACAGCCTTGTACACAATTGTACAACCTTGTACACACTTGTACAACCTTGTACACCCTTGTACAAACTTTTACACATCGTACACACTTGTACACCCTTGTACAAACTTGTACATCCTTGTACAAACTTGTACAAACTTGTACATCCTTGTACACGATTTTTCACCCTTGTACACACTTGTACAACCTTGTACACACTTGTACACCCTTGTACACACTTGTACAACCTTGTACACACTTGTACAACTTTGTACACACTTGTACAACCTTGTACACACTTGTACAACCTTATACACACTTGTACAACCTTGTACACACTTGTACAACCTTGTACACACTTGTACAACCTTGTACACACTTGTACAACCTTGTACACACTTGTACAACCTTGTACACACTTGTACAACCTTGTACACACTTGTACAACCTTGTACACCCTTGTACACATTTGTACAACCTTGTACAAACTTGTACACACTTGTACAAACTTGTACACACTTGTACAACCTTGTACAAACTTGTACAACCTTGTACACACTTGTACAACGTTGTACACACTTGTACAAGTTGTACAAACTTGTACAACCTTGTACACACTTGTACAACCTTGTACACACTTGTACAACCTTGTACACAATTGTAAAACCTTGTACACACTTGTACAACCTTGTACAAACTTGTACACACTTGTACAAACTTTTACATCCTTGTACACATTTGTATACCCTTGTACACACTTGTACAACCTTGTACAACCTTGTACACACCTGTACACCCTTGTACACACTTGTACAAGCTTGTACACGATTGTACACCCTTGTACACACTTGTGCACCCTTGTACAAACTTGTACATCCTTGTACACACTTGTACAACCTTGTACAAACTTGTACAAACTTGTACAAACTTGTACATCCTTGTACACGATTGTACACACTTGTACACACTTGTACAACCTTGTACACACTTGTACAACCTGATACACAATTGTACAACCTTGTACACACTTGTACAACCTTGTACACACTTGTACAACCTTGTACACACTTGTACAACCTTGTAAAAACTTGTACAACCTTGTACACACTTGTACACCCTTGTACACACTTGTACAAGCTTGTACACACTTGTACAACCTTGTACACACTTGTACACCCTTGTACACACATGTACAACCTTGTACACAACTTGTACAACCTTGTACACACTTGTACAACCTTGTAAAACTTGTACACCCTTTTACAAACTTGTACACCCCTGTACACACTTGTACACATTTGTACACACTTGTACACCCTTGTACACACTTGTACAACCTTGTACAAACTTATACAATCTTGTACACACTTGTACAACCCAGTACACAACTTGTACAACCTTGTACACACTTGTACAACCTTGTAAAACTTGTACACCCTTGTACAAACTTGTACACTACTGTACACACTTGTACACATTTGTACACACTTGTACACCCTTGTACACACTTGTACAACCTTGTACAAACTTATACAATCTTGTACACACTTGTACAACCCAGTACACACTTGTAAAATCTTGTACAAACTTGTACATCATTGTACAAATTGTACACCCTTGTACACACTTGTACAACCTTGTACACACTTGTACAACCTTGTACACAATTGTACAACCTTGTACACACTTGTACAACCCAGTACACAACTTGTACAACCTTGTACACACTTGTACAACCTTGTAAAACTTGTACACCCTTGTACAAACTTGTACACTACTGTACACACTTGTACACATTTGTACACACTTGTACACCCTTGTACACACTTGTACAACCTTGTACAAACTTATACAATCTTGTACACACTTGTACAACCCAGTACACACTTGTAAAATCTTGTACAAACTTGTACATCATTGTACACGATTGTACACCCTTGTACACACTTGTACAACCTTGTAAAAACTTGTACAACCTTGTACACACTTGTACACCCTTGTACACACTTGTACAAGCTTGTACACACTTGTACAACCTTGTACACACTTGTACACACTTGTACACCCTTGTACACACATGTACAACCTTGTACACAACTTGTACAACCTTGTACACACTTGTACAACCTTGTAAAACTTGTACACCCTTGTACAAACTTGTACACCCCTGTACACACTTGTACACATTTGTACACACTTGTACACCCTTGTACACACTTGTACAACCTTGTACAAACTTATACAATCTTGTACACACTTGTACAACCCAGTACACAACTTGTACAACCTTGTACACACTTGTACAACCTTGTACATACTTGTACAACCTTGTACACACTTGTACAACCTTGTACACACTTGTACAACCTTTTACACACTTGTACAGCCTTGTACACAATTGTACAACCTTGTACACACTTGTACAGCCTTGTACACAATTGTACAACCTTGTACACACTTGTACAACCTTGTACACACTTGTACAACCTTGTACACAATTGTAGAGCCTTGTACACACTTGTACAACCTTGTACACACTTGTACAGCCTTGTACAAAATTGTACAACCTTGTACACACTTGTACAGACTTGTACACAATTGTACAACCTTGTACACACTTGTACAAACTTGTACAACCTTGTACAAACTTTTACACATCGTACACACTTGTACAGCCCTTGTACAAACTTGTACATCCTTGTACACACTTGTACAACCTTGTACACACTTTTACATCCTTGTACACAATTGTACACCCTTGTACACACTTGTACAACCTTGTACACACTTGTACAACCTTGAACACACTTGTACAGCCTTGTACACAATTGTACAACCTTGTACACACTTGTACAACCTTGTACACACTTGTACAACCTTGTACACAATTGTACAGCCTTGTACACACTTGTACAACCTTGTACACACTTGTACAGCCTTGTACACAATTGTACAACCTTGTACACACTTGTACAACCTTGTACACACTTGTACAACCTTGTACACAATTGTACAGCCTTGTACACACTTGTACAACCTTGTACACACTTGTACAACCTTGTAAAAACTTGTACACCCTTGTACACACTTGGACAACTTGTACAACCTTGTACACACTTGTACAGCCTTGTACAACCTTGTACAACCTTGTACACACTTGTACAGCCTTGTTAAAACTTGTACACCCTTGTACACACATGTACAACCTTGTACACAACTTGTACAACCTTGTACACACTTGTACAACCTTGTAAAACTTGTACACATTTGTACACACTTGTACACCCTTGTACACACTTGTACAACCTTGTACAAACTTATACAATCTTGTACACACTTGTACAACCCAGTACACACTTGTACAATCTTGTACAAACTTGTACTCCCTTGTACAAACTTTTACATCCTTGTACACACTTGTACAACCTTGTACAAACTTGTACAAACTTGTAAAAACTTGTACATCCTTGTACACGATTGTACACCCTTGTACACACTTGTACAACCTTGTACACACTTGTACAACCTGACACACAATTGTACAACCTTTTACACACTTGTACAACCTTGTACACACTTGTACAACCTTGTACACACTTGTCCAACCTTGTACACACTTGTACAACCTTGTACACACTTGTACAACCTTGTACACACTTGTACAACCTTGTACACACTTGTACAACCTTGTACACACTTGTACAGCCTTGTACACAATTGTACAACCTTGTACACACTTGTACAACCTTGTACACACTTGTACAACCTTGTACACAATTGTACAGCCTTGTACACAATTGTACAACCTTGTACACACTTGTACAGCCTTGTACAAAATTGTACAGCCTTGTACACAATTGTACAACCTTGTACACACTTGTACAACCTTGTACACCCTTGTACAAACTTTTACACATCGTACACACTTGTACACCCTTGTACAAACTTGTACATCCTTGTACAAACTTGTACAAACTTGTACATCCTTGTACACGATTTTTCACCCTTGTACACACTTGTACAACCTTGTACACACTTGTACACCCTTGTACACACTTGTACAACCTTGTACACACTTGTACAACTTTGTACACACTTGTACAACCTTGTACACACTTGTACAACCTTATACACACTTGTACAACCTTGTACACACTTGTACAACCTTGTACACACTTGTACAACCTTGTACACACTTGTACAACCTTGTACACACTTGTACAACCTTGTACACACTTGTACAACCTTGTACACACTTGTACAACCTTGTACACACTTGTACAACCTTGTACACCCTTGTACACATTTGTACAACCTTGTACAAACTTGTACACACTTGTACAAACTTGTACACACTTGTACAACCTTGTACAAACTTGTACAACCTTGTACACACTTGTACAACGTTGTACACACTTGTACAAGTTGTACAAACTTGTACAACCTTGTACACACTTGTACAACCTTGTACACACTTGTACAACCTTGTACACAATTGTAAAACCTTGTACACACTTGTACAACCTTGTACAAACTTGTACACACTTGTACAAACTTTTACATCCTTGTACACATTTGTATACCCTTGTACACACTTGTACAACCTTGTACAACCTTGTACACACCTGTACACCCTTGTACACACTTGTACGAGCTTGTACACGATTGTACACCCTTGTACACACTTGTGCACCCTTGTACAAACTTGTACATCCTTGTACACACTTGTACAACCTTGTACAAACTTGTACAAACTTGTACAAACTTGTACATCCTTGTACACGATTGTACACACTTGTACACACTTGTACAACCTTGTACACACTTGTACAACCTGATACACAATTGTACAACCTTGTACACACTTGTACAACCTTGTACACACTTGTACAACCTTGTACACACTTGTACAACCTTGTAAAAACTTGTACAACCTTGTACACACTTGTACACCCTTGTACACACTTGTACAAGCTTGTACACACTTGTACAACCTTGTACACACTTGTACACCCTTGTACACACATGTACAACCTTGTACACAACTTGTACAACCTTGTACACACTTGTACAACCTTGTAAAACTTGTACACCCTTTTACAAACTTGTACACCCCTGTACACACTTGTACACATTTGTACACACTTGTACACCCTTGTACACACTTGTACAACCTTGTACAAACTTATACAATCTTGTACACACTTGTACAACCCAGTACACACTTGTACAACCTTGTACACACTTGTACAACCTTGTAAAACTTGTACACCCTTGTACAAACTTGTACACTACTGTACACACTTGTACACATTTGTACACACTTGTACACCCTTGTACACACTTGTACAACCTTGTACAAACTTATACAATCTTGTACACACTTGTACAACCCAGTACACACTTGTAAAATCTTGTACAAACTTGTACATCATTGTACAAATTGTACACCCTTGTACACACTTGTACAACCTTGTACACACTTGTACACCCTTGTACACACTTGTACAACCTTGTACACACTTGTACAACTTTGTACACACTTGTACAACCTTGTACACACTTGTACAACCTTATACATACTTGTACAACCTTGTACACACTTGTACAACCTTGTACACACTTGTACAACCTTGTACACACTTGTACAACCTTGTACACCCTTGTACACATTTGTACAACCTTGTACAAACTTGTACACACTTGTACAAACTTGTACACACTTGTACAACCTTGTACAAACTTGTACAACCTTGTACACACTTGTACAACGTTGTACACACTTGTACAAGTTGTACAAACTTGTACAACCTTGTACACACTTGTACAACCTTGTACACACTTGTACAACCTTGTACACAATTGTAAAACCTTGTACACACTTGTACAACCTTGTACAAACTTGTACACACTTGTACAAACTTTTACATCCTTGTACACATTTGTATACCCTTGTACACACTTGTACAACCTTGTACAACCTTGTACACACCTGTACACCCTTGTACACACTTGTACAAGCTTGTACACGATTGTACACCCTTGTACACACTTGTGCACCCTTGTACAAACTTGTACATCCTTGTACACACTTGTACAACCTTGTACAAACTTGTACAAACTTGTACAAACTTGTACATCCTTGTACACGATTGTACACACTTGTACACACTTGTACAACCTTGTACACACTTGTACAACCTGATACACAATTGTACAACCTTGTACACACTTGTACAACCTTGTACACACTTGTACAACCTTGTACACACTTGTACAACCTTGTAAAAACTTGTACAACCTTGTACACACTTGTACACCCTTGTACACACTTGTACAAGCTTGTACACACTTGTACAACCTTGTACACACTTGTACACCCTTGTACACACATGTACAACCTTGTACACAACTTGTACAACCTTGTACACACTTGTACAACCTTGTAAAACTTGTACACCCTTTTACAAACTTGTACAACCCTGTACACACTTGTACACATTTGTACACACTTGTACACACTTGTACACACTTGTACAACCTTGTACAAACTTATACAATCTTGTACACACTTGTACAACCCAGTACACAACTTGTACAACCTTGTACACACTTGTACAACCTTGTAAAACTTGTACACCCTTGTACAAACTTGTACACTACTGTACACACTTGTACACATTTGTACACACTTGTACACCCTTGTACACACTTGTACAACCTTGTACAAACTTATACAATCTTGTACACACTTGTACAACCCAGTACACACTTGTAAAATCTTGTACAAACTTGTACATCATTGTACACGATTGTACACCCTTGTACACACTTGTACAACCTTGTAAAAACTTGTACAACCTTGTACACACTTGTACAACCTTGTACACACTTGTACAACCTTGTAAAAACTTGTACAACCTTGTACACACTTGTACACCCTTGTACACACTTGTACAAGCTTGTACACACTTGTACAACCTTGTACACACTTGTACACCCTTGTACACACTTGTACACCCTTGTACACACATGTACAACCTTGTACACAACTTGTACAACCTTGTACACACTTGTACAACCTTGTAAAACTTGTACACCCTTTTACAAACTTGTACACCCCTGTACACACTTGTACACATTTGTACACACTTGTACACACTTGTACACACTTGTACAACCTTGTACAAACTTATACAATCTTGTACACACTTGTACAACCCAGTACACAACTTGTACAACCTTGTACACACTTGTACAACCTTGTAAAACTTGTACACCCTTGTACAAACTTGTACACTACTGTACACACTTGTACACATTTGTACACACTTGTACACCCTTGTACACACTTGTACAACCTTGTACAAACTTATACAATCTTGTACACACTTGTACAACCCAGTACACACTTGTAAAATCTTGTACAAACTTGTACATCATTGTACACGATTGTACACCCTTGTACACACTTGTACAACCTTGTAAAAACTTGTACAACCTTGTACACACTTGTACACCCTTGTACACACTTGTACAAGCTTGTACACACTTGTACAACCTTGTACACACTTGTACACACTTGTACACCCTTGTACACACATGTACAACCTTGTACACAACTTGTACAACCTTGTACACACTTGTACAACCTTGTAAAACTTGTACACCCTTGTACAAACTTGTACACCCCTGTACACACTTGTACACATTTGTACACACTTGTACACCCTTGTACACACTTGTACAACCTTGTACAAACTTATACAATCTTGTACACACTTGTACAACCCAGTACACAACTTGTACAACCTTGTACACACTTGTACAACCTTGTACATACTTGTACAACCTTGTACACACTTGTACAACCTTGTACACACTTGTACAACCTTTTACACACTTGTACAGCCTTGTACACAATTGTACAACCTTGTACACACTTGTACAGCCTTGTACACAATTGTACAACCTTGTACACACTTGTACAACCTTGTACACACTTGTACAACCTTGTACACAATTGTAGAGCCTTGTACACACTTGTACAACCTTGTACACACTTGTACAGCCTTGTACAAAATTGTACAACCTTGTACACACTTGTACAGCCTTGTACACAATTGTACAACCTTGTACACACTTGTACAAACTTGTACAACCTTGTACAAACTTTTACACATCGTACACACTTGTACAGCCCTTGTACAAACTTGTACATCCTTGTACACACTTGTACACCCTTGTACACACTTGTACAAACTTTTACACATTTGTACACACTTGTACACCCTTGTACACACTTGTACAACCTTGTACAAACTTATACAATCTTGTACACACTTGTACAACCCAGTACACAACTTGTACAACCTTGTACACACTTGTACAACCTTGTACATACTTGTACAACCTTGTACACACTTGTACAACCTTGTACACACTTGTACAACCTTTTACACACTTGTACAGCCTTGTACACAATTGTACAACCTTGTACACACTTGTACAGCCTTGTACACAATTGTACAACCTTGTACACACTTGTACAACCTTGTACACACTTGTACAACCTTGTACACAATTGTAGAGCCTTGTACACACTTGTACAACCTTGTACACACTTGTACATCCTTGTACACAATTGTACAACCTTGTACACACTTGTACAGCCTTGTACACAATTGTACAACCTTGTACACACTTGTACAACCTTGTACACACTTGTACAACCTTGTACACAATTGTAGAGCCTTGTACACACTTGTACAACCTTGTACACACTTGTACAGCCTTGTACAAAATTGTACAACCTTGTACACACTTGTACAGCCTTGTACACAATTGTACAACCTTGTACACACTTGTACAAACTTGTACAACCTTGTACAAACTTTTACACATCGTACACACTTGTACAGCCCTTGTACAAACTTGTACATCCTTGTACACAATTGTACACCCTTGTACACACTTGTACAACCTTGTACACACTTGTACAACCTTGAACACACTTGTACAGCCTTGTACACAATTGTACAACCTTGTACACACTTGTACAACCTTGTACACACTTGTACAACCTTGTACACAATTGTACAGCCTTGTACACACTTGTACAACCTTGTACACACTTGTACAGCCTTGTACACAATTGTACAACCTTGTACACACTTGTACAACCTTGTACACACTTGTACAACCTTGTACACAATTGTACAGCCTTGTACACACTTGTACAACCTTGTACACACTTGTACAACCTTGTAAAAACTTGTACACCCTTGTACACACTTGGACAACTTGTACAACCTTGTACACACTTGTACAGCCTTGTACAACCTTGTACAACCTTGTACACACTTGTACAGCCTTGTTAAAACTTGTACACCCTTGTACACACATGTACAACCTTGTACACAACTTGTACAACCTTGTACACACTTGTACAACCTTGTAAAACTTGTACACATTTGTACACACTTGTACACCCTTGTACACACTTGTACAACCTTGTACAAACTTATACAATCTTGTACACACTTGTACAACCCAGTACACACTTGTACAATCTTGTACAAACTTGTACTCCCTTGTACAAACTTGTACTCCCTTGTACAAACTTTTACATCCTTGTACACACTTGTACAACCTTGTACAAACTTGTACAAACTTGTAAAAACTTGTACATCCTTGTACACGATTGTACACCCTTGTACACACTTGTACAACCTTGTACACACTTGTACAACCTGACACACAATTGTACAACCTTGTACACACTTGTACAACCTTGTACACACTTGTACAACCTTGTACACACTTGTCCAACCTTGTACACACTTGTTCAACCTTGTACACACTTGTACAACCTTGTACACACTTGTACAACCTTGTACACACTTGTACAGCCTTGTACACAATTGTACAACCTTGTACACACTTGTACAACCTTGTACACACTTGTACAACCTTGTACACAATTGTACAGCCTTGTACACAATTGTACAACCTTGTACACACTTGTACAGCCTTGTACAAAATTGTACAGCCTTGTACACAATTGTACAACCTTGTACACACTTGTACAACCTTGTACACCCTTGTACAAACTTTTACACATCGTACACACTTGTACACCCTTGTACAAACTTGTACATCCTTGTACAAACTTGTACAAACTTGTACATCCTTGTACACGATTTTTCACCCTTGTACACACTTGTACAACCTTGTACACACTTGTACACCCTTGTACACACTTGTACAACCTTGTACACACTTGTACAACTTTGTACACACTTGTACAACCTTGTACACACTTGTACAACCTTATACACACTTGTACAACCTTGTACACACTTGTACAACCTTGTACACACTTGTACAACCTTGTACACACTTGTACAACCTTGTACACACTTGTACAACCTTGTACACACTTGTACAACCTTGTACACACTTGTACAACCTTGTACACACTTGTACAACCTTGTACACACTTGTACAACCTTGTACACCCTTGTACACATTTGTACAACCTTGTACAAACTTGTACACACTTGTACAAACTTGTACACACTTGTACAACCTTGTACAAACTTGTACAACCTTGTACACACTTGTACAACGTTGTACACACTTGTACAAGTTGTACAAACTTGTACAACCTTGTACACACTTGTACAACCTTGTACACACTTGTACAACCTTGTACACAATTGTAAAACCTTGTACACACTTGTACAACCTTGTACAAACTTGTACACACTTGTACAAACTTTTACATCCTTGTACACATTTGTATACCCTTGTACACACTTGTACAACCTTGTACAACCTTGTACACACCTGTACACCCTTGTACACACTTGTACAAGCTTGTACACGATTGTACACCCTTGTACACACTTGTGCACCCTTGTACAAACTTGTACATCCTTGTACACACTTGTACAACCTTGTACAAACTTGTACAAACTTGTACAAACTTGTACATCCTTGTACACGATTGTACACACTTGTACACACTTGTACAACCTTGTACACACTTGTACAACCTGATACACAATTGTACAACCTTGTACACACTTGTACAACCTTGTACACACTTGTACAACCTTGTACACACTTGTACAACCTTGTAAAAACTTGTACAACCTTGTACACACTTGTACACCCTTGTACACACTTGTACAAGCTTGTACACACTTGTACAACCTTGTACACACTTGTACACCCTTGTACACACATGTACAACCTTGTACACAACTTGTACAACCTTGTACACACTTGTACAACCTTGTAAAACTTGTACACCCTTTTACAAACTTGTACACCCCTGTACACACTTGTACACATTTGTACACACTTGTACACCCTTGTACACACTTGTACAACCTTGTACAAACTTATACAATCTTGTACACACTTGTACAACCCAGTACACAACTTGTACAACCTTGTACACACTTGTACAACCTTGTAAAACTTGTACACCCTTGTACAAACTTGTACACTACTGTACACACTTGTACACATTTGTACACACTTGTACACCCTTGTACACACTTGTACAACCTTGTACAAACTTATACAATCTTGTACACACTTGTACAACCCAGTACACACTTGTAAAATCTTGTACAAACTTGTACATCATTGTACAAATTGTACACCCTTGTACACACTTGTACAACCTTGTACACACTTGTACAACCTTGTACACAATTGTACAACCTTGTACACACTTGTACAACCTTGTACACACTTGCACAACTTTGTACACACTTGTACAGTCTTGTACACAATTGTACAACCTTGTACACACTTGTACAACCTTGTACACACTTGTACAACCTTGTACACAATTGTACAGCCTTGTACACACTTGTACAACCTTGTACACACTTGTACAGCCTTGTACACAATTGTACAACCTTGTACACACTTGTACAACCTTGTACACACTTGTACAACCTTGTACACAATTGTACAGCCTTGTACACACTTGTACAACCTTGTACACACTTGTACAACCTTGTAAAAACTTGTACACCCTTGTACACACTTGTACAACCTTGTACAACCTTGTACAAACTTGTACATCCTTGTACACGATTTTTCACCCTTGTACACACTTGTACAACCTTGTACAAACTTGTACATCCTTGTACACACTTGTACAACCTTGTACAAACTTGTACAAACTTGTACATCCTTGTACACGATTTATCACCCTTGTACACACTTGTACAACCTTGTACACACTTGTACAACCTTGTACACACTTGTACAACCTTGTACACACTTGTACAACCTTGTACACACTTGTACAACCTTGTACACACTTGTACAACCTTGTACACACTTGTACAACCTTGTACACACTTGTACAACCTTGTACACACTTGTACAACCTTGTACACACTTGTACAACCTTGTACACACTTGTACAACCTTGTACACACTTGTACAACCTTGTACACACTTGTACAACCTTGTACACACTTGTACAACCTTGTACACACTTGTACAACCTTGTACACACTTGTACAACCATGTAAAAACTTGTACAACCTTGTACACACTTGTACACCCTTGTACACACTTGTACAAGCTTGTACACACTTGTACAACCTTGTACACACTTGTACACCCTTGTACACACTTGTACAACCTTGTACAAACCTGTACACCCTTGTACACACTTGTACATGCTTGTACACACTTGTACAAGCTTGTATACACTTGTACACCTTTGTTCAAATTTGTGAACCCTTGTACACTTTTGTACACCCTTGTACACATTTGTACAACCTTGTACAAACTTGTACACACTTGTACAAACTTGTAAACACTTGTACAACCTTGTACAAACTTGTACAACCTTGTACACACTTGTACAACGTTGTACACACTTGTAGAAGTTGTACACACTTGTACAACCTTGTACACACTTGTACAACCTTGTACAACCTTGTACAAACCTGTACACCCTTGTACACACTTGTACAAGCTTGTACACGATTGTACACCCTTGTACACACTTGTGCACCCTTGTACAAACTTGTACATCCTTGTACAAACTTGTACAGCCTTGTACACAATTGTACAACCTTGTACAAACTTGTACAACCTTGTACACACTTGTACAACCTTGTACACACTTGTACAACCTTGTACACACTTGTACAACCTTGTACACACTTGTACAGCCTTGTACACAATTGTACAACCTTGTACACACTTGTACAACCTTGTACACACTTTTACAGCCTTGTACAAAATTGTACAACCTTGTACACACTTGTACAGCCTTGTACACAATTGTACAACCTTGTACACACTTGTACAACCTTGTACACCCTTGTACAAACTTTTACACATCGTACACACTTGTACACCCTTGTACAAACTTGTACATCCTTGTACACACTTGTACAACCTTGTACACACTTGTACAATCTTGTACACACTTGTACAATCTTGTACACACTTGTACAGCCTTGTACACAATTGTACAACCTTGTACACACTTGTACAGCCTTGTACACAATTGTACAACCTTGTACACACTTGTACAACCTTGTACACCCTTGTACACACTTTTACTTATCGTACACACTTGTACACCCTTGTACAAACTTGTACATCCTTGTACACACTTGTACAACCTTGTACAAACTTGTACAAACTTGTACATCCTTGTAAACGATTTTACACCCTTGTACACACTTGTACAACCTTGTAAAAACTTGTACAACCTTGTACACACTTGTACACCCTTGTACACACTTGTACAAGCTTGTACACACTTGTACAACCTTGTACACACTTGTACACACTTGTACACCCTTGTACACACATGTACAACCTTGTACACAACTTGTACAACCTTGTACACACTTGTACAACCTTGTAAAACTTGTACACCCTTGTACAAACTTGTACACCCCTGTACACACTTGTACACATTTGTACACACTTGTACACCCTTGTACACACTTGTACAACCTTGTACAAACTTATACAATCTTGTACACACTTGTACAACCCAGTACACAACTTGTACAACCTTGTACACACTTGTACAACCTTGTAAAACTTGTACACCCTTGTACAAACTTGTACACCCCTGTACACACTTGTACACATTTGTACACACTTGTACACCCTTGTACACACTTGTACAACCTTGTACAAACTTATACAATCTTGTACACACTTGTACAACCCAGTACACACTTGTAAAATCTTGTACAAACTTGTACATCATTGTACACGATTGTACACCCTTGTACACACTTGTACAACCTTGTACACACTTGTACAACCTTGTACACAATTGTACAACCTTGTACACACTTGTACAACCTTGTACACACTTGCACAACTTTGTACACACTTGTACAGTCTTGTACACAATTGTACAACCTTGTACACACTTGTACAACCTTGTACACACTTGTACAACCTTGTACACAATTGTACAGCCTTGTACACACTTGTACAACCTTGTACACACTCGTACAACCTTGTACACAATTGTACAACCTTGTACACACTTGTACAACCTTGTACAACCTTGTACACACTTGTACAGCCTTGTACACAATTGTACAACCTTGTACACACTTGTACAACCTTGTACAACCTTGTACAAACCTGTACACCCTTGTACACACTTGTACAAGCTTGTACACGATTGTACACCCTTGTACACACTTGTGCACCCTTGTACAAACTTGTACATCCTTGTACACACTTGTACAACCTTGTACAAACTTGTACAAACTTGTACAAACTTGTACATCCTTGTACACGATTGTACACCCTTGTACACACTTGTACAACCTTGTACACACTTGTACAACCTGATACACAATTGTACAACCTTGTACACACTTGTACAACCTTGTACACACTTGTACAACCTTGTACACACTTGTACAACCTTGTACACACTTGTACAACCTTGTACACACTTGTACAGCCTTGTATACAATTGTACAACCTTGTACACACTTGTACAGCCTTGTACACAATTGTACAACCTTGTACACACTTGTACAACCTTGTACACCCTTGTACACACTTTTACTTATCGTACACACTTGTACACCCTTGTACAAACTTGTACATCCTTGTACACACTTGTACAACCTTGTACAAACTTGTACAAACTTGTACATCCTTGTACACGATTTTACACCCTTGTACACACTTGTACAACCTTGTAAAAACTTGTACAACCTTGTACACACTTGTACACCCTTGTACACACTTGTACAAGCTTGTACACACTTGTACAACCTTGTACACACTTGTACACCCTTGTACACACATGTACAACCTTGTACACAACTTGTACAACCTTGTACACACTTGTACAACCTTGTAAAACTTGTACACCCTTGTACAAACTTGTACACCCCTGTACACACTTGTACACATTTGTACACACTTGTACACCCTTGTACACACTTGTACAACCTTGTACAAACTTATACAATCTTGTACACACTTGTACAACCCAGTACACAACTTGTACAACCTTGTACACACTTGTACAACCTTGTAAAACTTGTACACCCTTGTACAAACTTGTACACCCCTGTACACACTTGTACACATTTGTACACACTTGTACACCCTTGTACACACTTGTACAACCTTGTACAATTTATACAATCTTGTACACACTTGTACAACCCAGTACACACTTGTAAAATCTTGTACAAACTTGTACATCATTGTACACGATTGTACACCCTTGTACACACTTGTACAACCTTGTACACACTTGTACAACCTTGTACACAATTGTACAACCTTGTACACACTTGTACAACCTTGTACACACTTGCACAACTTTGTACACACTTGTACAGTCTTGTACACAATTGTACAACCTTGTACACACTTGTACAACCTTGTACACACTTGTACAACCTTGTACACAATTGTACAGCCTTGTACACAATTGTACAACCTTGTACACACTTGTACAGCCTTGTACACAATTGTACAACCTTGTACACACTTGTACAACCTTTACACACTTGTACAACCTTGTACACAATTGTACAGCCTTGTACACACTTGTACAACCTTGTACACACTTGTACAACCTTGTAAAAACTTGTACACCCTTGTACACACTTGTACAACCTTGTACAACCTTGTACAAACTTGTACATCCTTGTACACGATTTTTCACCCTTGTACACACTTGTACAACCTTGTACAAACTTGTACATCCTTGTACACACTTGTACAACCTTGTACAAACTTGTACAAACTTGTACATCCTTGTACACGATTTTTCACCCTTGTACACACTTGTACAACCTTGTACACACTTGTACAACCTTGTACACACTTGTACACCCTTGTACACACTTGTACAACCTTGTACACACTTGTACAACCTTGTACACACTTGTACAACCTTGTACACACTTGTACAACCTTGTACACACTTGTACAACCTTGTACACACTTGTACAACCTTGTACACGATTGTACAACCTTGTACACACTTGTACAACCTTGTACACACTTGTACAACCTTGTACACACTTGTACAACCTTGTACACACTTGTACAACCTTGTACACTCTTGTACAACCTTGTACACACTTGTACAACCTTGTACACACTTGTACAACCTTGTACACACTTGTACAACCTTGTACACACTTGTACAACCATGTATAAACTTGTACAACCTTTTACACACTTGTACACCCTTGTACACACTTGTACAAGCTTGTACACACTTGTACAACCTTGTACACACTTGTACACCCTTGTACACACTTGTACAACCTTGTACAAACCTGTACGCCCTTGTACACACTTGTACATGCTTGTACACACTTGTACAAGCTTGTATACACTTGTACACCTTTGTTCAAATTTGTGAACCCTTGTACACTTTTGTACACCCTTGTATACATTTGTACAACCTTGTACAAACTTGTACACACTTGTACAAACTTGTACACACTTGTACAACCTTGTACAAACTTGTACAACCTTGTACACACTTGTACAACGTTGTACACACTTGTACAAGTTGTACACACTTGTACAACCTTGTACACACTTGTACAACCTTGTACACACTTGTACAACCTTGTACACAATTGTAAAACCTTGTACAACCTTGTACAACCTTGTACAAACCTGTACACCCTTGTACACACTTGTACAAGCTTGTACACGATTGTACACCCTTGTACACCCTTGTGCACCCTTGTACAAACTTGTACATCCTTGTACACACTTGTACAACCTTGTACAAACTTGTACAAACTTGTACAAACTTGTACAAACTTGTACATCCTTGTACACGATTGTACACCCTTGTACACACTTGTACAACCTTGTAAACACTTGTACAACCTGATACACAATTGTACAACTTTGTACACACTTGTACAACCTTGTACACACTTGTACAACCTTGTACACACTTGTACAACCTTGTACACACTTGTACAACCTTGTACACACTTGTACAGCCTTGTACACAATTGTACAACCTTGTACACACTTGTACAACCTTGTACACACTTGTACAACCTTGTACACAATTGTACAGCCTTGTACACACTTGTACAACCTTGTACACACTTGTACAGCCTTGTACAAAATTGTACAACCTTGTACACACTTGTACAGCCTTATACACAATTGTACAACCTTGTACACACTTGTACAACCTTGTACACCCTTGTACAAACTTTTACACATCGTACACACTTGTACACCTTTGTACAAACTTGTACATCCTTGTACACACTTGTACACACTTGTACAGCCTTGTACACAATTGTACAACCTTGTACACACTTGTACAGCCTTGTACACAATTGTACAACCTTGTACACACTTGTACAACCTTGTACACCCTTGTACACACTTTTACTTATCGTACACACTTGTACACCCTTGTACAAACTTGGACATCCTTGTACACACTTGTACAACCTTGTACAAACTTGTACAAACTTGTATATCCTTGTAAACGATTTTACACCCTTGTACACACTTGTACAACCTTGTAAAAACTTGTATAACCTTGTACACACTTGTACACCCTTGTACACAATTGTACAAGCTTGTACACACTTGTACAACCTTGTACACACTTTTACACACTTGTACACCCTTGTACACACATGTACAACCTTGTACACAACTTGTACAACCTTGTACACACTTGTACAACCTTGTAAAACTTGTACACCCTTGTACAAACTTGTACACCCCTGTACACACTTGTACACATTTGTACACACTTGTACACCCTTGTACACACTTGTACAACCTTGTACAAACTTATACAATCTTGTACACACTTGTACAACCCAGTACACAACTTGTACAACCTTGTACACACTTGTACAACCTTGTAAAACTTGTACACCCTTGTACAAACTTGTACACCCCTGTACACACTTGTACACATTTGTACACACTTGTACACCCTTGTACACACTTGTACAACCTTGTACAAACTTATACAATCTTGTACACACTTGTACAACCCAGTACACACTTGTAAAATCTTGTACAAACTTGTACATCATTGTACACGATTGTACACCCTTGTACACACTTGTAAAACCTTGTACACACTTGTACAACCTTGTACACACTTGTACAACCTTGTACACAATTGTACAACCTTGTACACACTTGTACAACCTTGTACACACTTGCACAACTTTGTACACACTTGTACAGTCTTGTACACAATTGTACAACCTTGTACACACTTGTACAACCTTGTACACACTTGTACAACCTTGTACACAATTGTACAGCCTTGTACACACTTGTACAACCTTGTACACACTTGTACAGCCTTGTACACAATTGTACAACCTTGTACACACTTGTACAACCTTGTACACACTTGTACAACCTTGTACACAATTGTACAGCCTTGTACACACTTGTACAACCTTGTACACACTTGTACAACCTTGTAAAAACTTGTACACCCTTGTACACACTTGTACAACCTTGTACAACCTTGTACACACTTGTACAACCTTGTACAACCTTGTACACACTTGTACAGCCTTGTACACAATTGTACAGCCTTGTACACAATTGTACAACCTTGTACACACTTGTACAACCTTGTACAACCTTGTACAAACCTGTACACCCTTGTACACAATTGTACAAGCTTGTACACGATTGTACACCCTTGTACACACTTGTGCACCCTTGTACAAACTTGTACATCCTTGTACACACTTGTACAACCTTGTACAAACTTGTACAAACTTGTACAAACTTGTACATCCTTGTACACGATTGTACACCCTTGTACACACTTGTACAACCTTGTACACACTTGTACAACCTGATACACAATTGTACAACCTTGTACACACTTGTACAACCTTGTACACACTTGTACAACCTTGTACACACTTGTACAACCTTGTACACACTTGTACAACCTTGTACACACTTGTACACTTTGTATACAATTGTACAACCTTGTACACAGTTGTACAACCTTGTACACACTTGTACAACCTTGTACACAATTGTACAGCCTTGTACACACTTGTACAACCTTGTACACACTTGTACAGCCTTGTACAAAATTGTACAACCTTGTACACACTTGTACAGCCTTGTACACAATTGTACAACCTTGTACACACTTGTACAACCTTGTACACCCTTGTACAAACTTTTACACATCGTACTCACTTGTACACCCTTGTACAAACTTGTACATCCTTGTACACACTTGTACAACCTTGTACACACTTGTACAATCTTGTACACACTTGTACAATCTTGTACACACTTGTACAATCTTGTACACCCTTGTACACACTTTTACTTATCGTACACACTTGTACACCCTTGTACAAACTTGTACATCCTTGTACACACTTGTACAACCTTGTACAAACTTGTACAAACTTGTACATCCTTGTACACGATTTTACACCCTTGTACACACTTGTACAACCTTGTAAAAACTTGTACAACCTTGTACACACTTGTACACCCTTGTACACACTTGTACAAGCTTGTACACACTTGTACAACCTTGTACACACTTGTACACCCTTGTACACACATGTACAACCTTGTACACAACTTGTACAACCTTGTACACACTTGTACAACCTTGTAAAACTTGTACACCCTTGTACAAACTTGTACACCCCTGTACACACTTGTACACATTTGTACACACTTGTACACCCTTGTACACACTTGTACAACCTTTTACAAACTTATACAATCTTGTACACACTTGTACAACCCAGTACACACTTGTAAAATCTTGTACAAACTTGTACATCATTGTACACGATTGTACACCCTTGTACACACTTGTACAACCTTGTACACACTTGTACAACCTTGTACACAATTGTACAACCTTGTACACACTTGTACAACCTTGTACACACTTGCACAACTTTGTACACACTTGTACAGTCTTGTACACAATTGTACAACCTTGTACACACTTGTACAACCTTGTACACACTTGTACAACCTTGTACACAATTGTACAGCCTTGTACACACTTGTACAACCTTGTACACACTTGTACAGCCTTGTACACAATTGTACAATCTTGTACACACTTGTACAACCTTGTACACACTTGTACAACCTTGTACACAATTGTACAGCCTTGTACACACTTGTACAACCTTGTACACACTTGTACAACCTTGTAAAAACTTGTACACCCTTGTACACACTTGTACAACCTTGTACAACCTTGTACACACTTGTACAGCCTTGTACACAATTGTACAACCTTGTACACACTTGTACAACCTTGTACACAATTGTACAACCTCGTACACACTTGTACAACCTTGTACACACTTGTACAACCTTGTACACACTTGTACAACCTTGTACACAATTGTACAACCTTGTACACACTTGTACAACCTTGTACACACTTGTACAACCTTGTACACACTTGTACAACCTTTTACACACTTGTACAGCCTTGTACACTATTGTACAACCTTGTACACACTTGTACAGCCTTGTACACAATTGTACAACCTTGTACACACTTGTACAACCTTGTACACCCTTGTACACACTTTTACTTATCGTACACACTTGTACACCCTTGTACAAACTTGTACATCCTTGTACACACTTGTACAACCTTGTACAAACTTGTACATCCTTGTACACGATTTTACACCCTTGTACACACTTGTACAACCTTGTAAAAACTTGTACAACCTTGTACACACTTGTACAACCTTGTACACACTTGTACAACCTTGTACACACTTGTACAACCTTGTACACACTTGTACAACCTTGTACACACTTGTACAACCTTGTACACACTTGTACAACCTTGTACACACTTGTAAAACCTTGTACACACTTTTACAACCTTGTACACACTTGTACAACCTTGTACACACTTGTACAACCTTGTACACACTTGTACAGCCTTGTACACAATCGTACAACCTTGTACACACTTGTACAGCCTTGTACACAATTGTAAAACCTTGTACACACTTGTACAACCTTGTACACCCTTGTACACACTTTTACTTATCGTACACACTTGTACACCCTTGTACAAACTTGTACATCCTTATACACACTTGTACAACCTTGTACAAACTTGTACAAACTTGTACATCCTTGTACACGATTTTACACCCTTGTACACACTTGTACAACCTTGTAAAAACTTGTACAACCTTGTACACACTTGTAAAAGCTTGTACACACTTGTACAACCTTGTACACACTTGTACAAGCTTGTACACACTTGTACAACCTTGTACACACTTGTACAACCTTGTACACACTTGTACAACCTTGTACACACTTGTACAACCTTGTACACACTTGTACAACCTTGTACACACTTGTACAACCTTGTACACACTTGTACAACCTTGTACACAATTGTACAAACTTGTACACACTTGTACAACCTTGTACACACTTGTACAACCTTGTACACACTTGTACAACCTTGTACACAATTGTACAACCTTGTACACACTTGTACAACCTTGTACACACTTGTACAACCTTGAACACACTTGTACAGCCTTGTACACAATTGTACAGCCTTGTACACACTTGTACAACCTTGTACACACTTGTACAACCTTGTACACAATTGTACAGCCTTGTACACACTTGTAAACCTTGTACACACTTGTACAGCCTTGTACACAATTGTACAACCTTGTACACACTTGTACAACCTTGTACACACTTGTACAACCTTGTACACAATTGTACAGCCTTGTACACACTTGTACAACCTTGTACACACTTGTACATCCTCGTAAAAACTTGTACACCTTTGTACACACTTGTACAACCTTGTACAACCTTGTACACACTTGTACAGCCTTGTACAACCTTGTACACACTTGTAGAGCCTTGTAAAAACTTGTACACCCTTGTACACACATGTACAACCTTGTACACAACTTGTACAACCTTGTACACACTTGTACAACCTTGTAAAACTTGTACACATTTGTACACACTTGTACACCCTTGTACACACTTGTACAACCTTGTACAAACTTATACAATCTTGTACACACTTGTACAACCCAGTACACACTTATACAATCTTGTACAAACTTGTACTCCCTTGTACAAACTTGTACAACCTTGTACACAATTGTAAAACCTTGTACACACTTGTACAACCTTGTACAAACTTGTACACACTTGTACAAACTTTTACATCCTTGTACACATTTGTACACCCTTGTACACACTTGTACAACCTTGTACAACCTTGTACAAACCTGTACACCCTTGTACACACTTGTACAATCTTGTACACGATTGTACACCCTTGTACACACTTGTGCACCCTTGTACAAACTTGTACATCCTTGTACACACTTGTACAACCTTGTACAAACTTGTACAAACTTGTACAAACTTGTACATCCTTGTACACGATTGTTCACCCTTGTACACACTTGTACAACCTTGTACACACTTGTACAACCTGATACACAATTGTACAACCTTGTACACACTTGTACAACCTTGTACACACTTGTACAACCTTGTACACACTTGTACAACCTTGTACACACTTGTACAACCTTGTACACACTTGTACAGCCTTGTACACAATTGTACAACCTTGTACACACTTGTACAACCTTGTACACACTTGTACAACCTTTACACAATTGTACAGCCTTGTACACACTTGTACAACCTTGTACACACTTGTACAGCCTTGTACAAAATTGTACAACCTTGTACACACTTGTACAGCCTTGTACACAATTGTACAACCTTGTACACACTTGTACAACCTTGTACACCCTTGTACAAACTTTTACACATCGTACACACTTGTACACCCTTGTACAAACTTGTACATCCTTGTACACACTTGTACAACCTTGTACACACTTGTACAATCTTGTACAAACTTGTACATCATTGTACACGATTGTACACCCTTGTACACACTTGTACAACCTTGTACACACTTGTACAACCTTGTACACAATTGTACAACCTTGTACACACTTGTACAACCTTGTACACACTTGCACAACTTTGTACACACTTGTACAGTCTTGTACACAATTGTACAACCTTGTACACACTTGTACAACCTTGTACACACTTGTACAACCTTGTACACAATTGTACAGCCTTGTACACAATTGTACAACCTTGTACACACTTGTACAGCCTTGTACACAATTGTACAACCTTGTACACACTTGTACAACCTTTACACACTTGTACAACCTTGTACACAATTGTACAGCCTTGTACACACTTGTACAACCTTGTACACACTTGTACAACCTTGTAAAAACTTGTACACCCTTGTACACACTTGTACAACCTTGTACAACCTTGTACAAACTTGTACATCCTTGTACACGATTTTTCACCCTTGTACACACTTGTACAACCTTGTACAAACTTGTACATCCTTGTACACACTTGTACAACCTTGTACAAACTTGTACAAACTTGTACATCCTTGTACACGATTTTTCACCCTTGTACACACTTGTACAACCTTGTACACACTTGTACAACCTTGTACACACTTGTACACCCTTGTACACACTTGTACAACCTTGTACACACTTGTACAACCTTGTACACACTTGTACAACCTTGTACACACTTGTACAACCTAGTACACACTTGTACAACCTTGTACACACTTGTACAACCTTGTACACGATTGTACAACCTTGTACACACTTGTACAACCTTGTACACACTTGTACAACCTTGTACACACTTGTACAACCTTGTACACACTTGTACAACCTTGTACACTCTTGTACAACCTTGTACACACTTGTACAACCTTGTACACACTTGTACAACCTTGTACACACTTGTACAACCTTGTACACACTTGTACAACCATGTATAAACTTGTACAACCTTTTACACACTTGTACACTCTTGTACACACTTGTACAAGCTTGTACACACTTGTACAACCTTGTACACACTTGTACACCCTTGTACACACTTGTACAACCTTGTACAAACCTGTACGCCCTTGTACACACTTGTACATGCTTGTACACACTTGTACAAGCTTGTATACACTTGTACACCTTTGTTCAAATTTGTGAACCCTTGTACACTTTTGTACACCCTTGTATACATTTGTACAACCTTGTACAAACTTGTACACACTTGTACAAACTTGTACACACTTGTACAACCTTGTACAAACTTGTACAACCTTGTACACACTTGTACAACGTTGTACACACTTGTACAAGTTGTACACACTTGTACAACCTTGTACACACTTGTACAACCTTGTACACACTTGTACAACCTTGTACACAATTGTAAAACCTTGTACAACCTTGTACAACCTTGTACAAACCTGTACACCCTTGTACACACTTGTACAAGCTTGTACACGATTGTACACCCTTGTACACCCTTGTGCACCCTTGTACAAACTTGTACATCCTTGTACACACTTGTACAACCTTGTACAAACTTGTACAAACTTGTACAAACTTGTACAAACTTGTACATCCTTGTACACGATTGTACACCCTTGTACACACTTGTACAACCTTGTAAACACTTGTACAACCTGATACACAATTGTACAACTTTGTACACACTTGTACAACCTTGTACACACTTGTACAACCTTGTACACACTTGTACAACCTTGTACACACTTGTACAACCTTGTACACACTTGTACAGCCTTGTACACAATTGTACAACCTTGTACACACTTGTACAACCTTGTACACACTTGTACAACCTTGTACACAATTGTACAGCCTTGTACACACTTGTACAACCTTGTACACACTTGTACAGCCTTGTACAAAATTGTACAACCTTGTACACACTTGTACAGCCTTATACACAATTGTACAACCTTGTACACACTTGTACAACCTTGTACACCCTTGTACAAACTTTTACACATCGTACACACTTGTACACCCTTGTACAAACTTGTACATCCTTGTACACACTTGTACACACTTGTACAGCCTTGTACACAATTGTACAACCTTGTACACACTTGTACAGCCTTGTACACAATTGTACAACCTTGTACACACTTGTACAACCTTGTACACCCTTGTACACACTTTTACTTATCGTACACACTTGTACACCCTTGTACAAACTTGGACATCCTTGTACACACTTGTACAACCTTGTACAAACTTGTACAAACTTGTATATCCTTGTAAACGATTTTACACCCTTGTACACACTTGTACAACCTTGTAAAAACTTGTATAACCTTGTACACACTTGTATACCCTTGTACACAATTGTACAAGCTTGTACACACTTGTACAACCTTGTACACACTTTTACACACTTGTACACCCTTGTACACACATGTACAACCTTGTACACAACTTGTACAACCTTGTACACACTTGTACAACCTTGTAAAACTTGTACACCCTTGTACAAACTTGTACACCCCTGTACACACTTGTACACATTTGTACACACTTGTACACCCTTGTACACACTTGTACAACCTTGTACAAACTTATACAATCTTGTACACACTTGTACAACCCAGTACACAACTTGTACAACCTTGTACACACTTGTACAACCTTGTAAAACTTGTACACCCTTGTACAAACTTGTACACCCCTGTACACACTTGTACACATTTGTACACACTTGTACACCCTTGTACACACTTGTACAACCTTGTACAAACTTATACAATCTTGTACACACTTGTACAACCCAGTACACACTTGTAAAATCTTGTACAAACTTGTACATCATTGTACACGATTGTACACCCTTGTACACACTTGTAAAACCTTGTACACACTTGTACAACCTTGTACACACTTGTACAACCTTGTACACAATTGTACAACCTTGTACACACTTGTACAACCTTGTACACACTTGCACAACTTTGTACACACTTGTACAGTCTTGTACACAATTGTACAACCTTGTACACACTTGTACAACCTTGTACACACTTGTACAACCTTGTACACAATTGTACAGCCTTGTACACACTTGTACAACCTTGTACACACTTGTACAGCCTTGTACACAATTGTACAACCTTGTACACACTTGTACAACCTTGTACACACTTGTACAACCTTGTACACAATTGTACAGCCTTGTACACACTTGTACAACCTTGTACACACTTGTACAACCTTGTAAAAACTTGTACACCCTTGTACACACTTGTACAACCTTGTACAACCTTGTACACACTTGTACAACCTTGTACAACCTTGTACACACTTGTACAGCCTTGTACACAATTGTACAGCCTTGTACACAATTGTACAACCTTGTACACACTTGTACAACCTTGTACAACCTTGTACAAACCTGTACACCCTTGTACACAATTGTACAAGCTTGTACACGATTGTACACCCTTGTACACACTTGTGCACCCTTGTACAAACTTGTACATCCTTGTACACACTTGTACAACCTTGTACAAACTTGTACAAACTTGTACAAACTTGTACATCCTTGTACACGATTGTACACCCTTGTACACACTTGTACAACCTTGTACACACTTGTACAACCTGATACACAATTGTACAACCTTGTACACACTTGTACAACCTTGTACACACTTGTACAACCTTGTACACACTTGTACAACCTTGTACACACTTGTACAACCTTGTACACACTTGTACACTTTGTATACAATTGTACAACCTTGTACACACTTGTACAACCTTGTACACACTTGTACAACCTTGTACACAATTGTACAGCCTTGTACACACTTGTACAACCTTGTACACACTTGTACAGCCTTGTACAAAATTGTACAACCTTGTACACACTTGTACAGCCTTGTACACAATTGTACAACCTTGTACACACTTGTACAACCTTGTACACCCTTGTACAAACTTTTACACATCGTACTCACTTGTACACCCTTGTACAAACTTGTACATCCTTGTACACACTTGTACAACCTTGTACACACTTGTACAATCTTGTACACACTTGTACAATCTTGTACACACTTGTACAATCTTGTACACCCTTGTACACACTTTTACTTATCGTACACACTTGTACACCCTTGTACAAACTTGTACATCCTTGTACACACTTGTACAACCTTGTACAAACTTGTACAAACTTGTACATCCTTGTACACGATTTTACACCCTTGTACACACTTGTACAACCTTGTAAAAACTTGTACAACCTTGTACACACTTGTACACCCTTGTACACACTTGTACAAGCTTGTACACACTTGTACAACCTTGTACACACTTGTACACCCTTGTACACACATGTACAACCTTGTACACAACTTGTACAACCTTGTACACACTTGTACAACCTTGTAAAACTTGTACACCCTTGTACAAACTTGTACACCCCTGTACACACTTGTACACATTTGTACACACTTGTACACCCTTGTACACACTTGTACAACCTTTTACAAACTTATACAATCTTGTACACACTTGTACAACCCAGTACACACTTGTAAAATCTTGTACAAACTTGTACATCATTGTACACGATTGTACACCCTTGTACACACTTGTACAACCTTGTACACACTTGTACAACCTTGTACACAATTGTACAACCTTGTACACACTTGTACAACCTTGTACACACTTGCACAACTTTGTACACACTTGTACAGTCTTGTACACAATTGTACAACCTTGTACACACTTGTACAACCTTGTACACACTTGTACAACCTTGTACACAATTGTACAGCCTTGTACACACTTGTACAACCTTGTACACACTTGTACAGCCTTGTACACAATTGTACAATCTTGTACACACTTGTACAACCTTGTACACACTTGTACAACCTTGTACACAATTGTACAGCCTTGTACACACTTGTACAACCTTGTACACACTTGTACAACCTTGTAAAAACTTGTACACCCTTGTACACACTTGTACAACCTTGTACAACCTTGTACACACTTGTACAGCCTTGTACACAATTGTACAACCTTGTACACACTTGTACAACCTTGTACACCCTTGTACACACTTTTACTTATCGTACACACTTGTACACCCTTGTACAAACTTGTACATCCTTGTACACACTTGTACAACCTTGTACAAACTTGTACATCCTTGTACACGATTTTACACCCTTGTACACACTTGTACAACCTTGTAAAAACTTGTACAACCTTGTACACACTTGTACAACCTTGTACACACTTGTACAACCTTGTACACACTTGTACAACCTTGTACACACTTGTACAACCTTGTACACACTTGTACAACCTTGTACACACTTGTACAACCTTGTACACACTTGTAAAACCTTGTACACACTTTTACAACCTTGTACACACTTGTACAACCTTGTACACACTTGTACAACCTTGTACACACTTGTACAGCCTTGTACACAATCGTACAACCTTGTACACACTTGTACAGCCTTGTACACAATTGTAAAACCTTGTACACACTTGTACAACCTTGTACACCCTTGTACACACTTTTACTTATCGTACACACTTGTACACCCTTGTACAAACTTGTACATCCTTATACACACTTGTACAACCTTGTACAAACTTGTACAAACTTGTACATCCTTGTACACGATTTTACACCCTTGTACACACTTGTACAACCTTGTAAAAACTTGTACAACCTTGTACACACTTGTAAAAGCTTGTACACACTTGTACAACCTTGTACACACTTGTACAAGCTTGTACACACTTGTACAACCTTGTACACACTTGTACAACCTTGTACACACTTGTACAACCTTGTACACACTTGTACAACCTTGTACACACTTGTACAACCTTGTACACACTTGTACAACCTTGTACACACTTGTACAACCTTGTACACAATTGTACAAACTTGTACACACTTGTACAACCTTGTACACACTTGTACAACCTTGTACACACTTGTACAACCTTGTACACAATTGTACAACCTTGTACACACTTGTACAACCTTGTACACACTTGTACAACCTTGAACACACTTGTACAGCCTTGTACACAATTGTACAGCCTTGTACACACTTGTACAACCTTGTACACACTTGTACAACCTTGTACACAATTGTACAGCCTTGTACACACTTGTAAACCTTGTACACACTTGTACAGCCTTGTACACAATTGTACAACCTTGTACACACTTGTACAACCTTGTACACACTTGTACAACCTTGTACACAATTGTACAGCCTTGTACACACTTGTACAACCTTGTACACACTTGTACATCCTCGTAAAAACTTGTACACCTTTGTACACACTTGTACAACCTTGTACAACCTTGTTCACACTTGTACAGCCTTGTACAACCTTGTACACACTTGTAGAGCCTTGTAAAAACTTGTACACCCTTGTACACACATGTACAACCTTGTACACAACTTGTACAACCTTGTACACACTTGTACAACCTTGTAAAACTTGTACACATTTGTACACACTTGTACACCCTTGTACACACTTGTACAACCTTGTACAAACTTATACAATCTTGTACACACTTGTACAACCCAGTACACACTTATACAATCTTGTACAAACTTGTACTCCCTTGTACAAACTTGTACAACCTTGTACACAATTGTAAAACCTTGTACACACTTGTACAACCTTGTACAAACTTGTACACACTTGTACAAACTTTTACATCCTTGTACACATTTGTACACCCTTGTACACACTTGTACAACCTTGTACAACCTTGTACAAACCTGTACACCCTTGTACACACTTGTACAATCTTGTACACGATTGTACACCCTTGTACACACTTGTGCACCCTTGTACAAACTTGTACATCCTTGTACACACTTGTACAACCTTGTACAAACTTGTACAAACTTGTACAAACTTGTACATCCTTGTACACGATTGTTCACCCTTGTACACACTTGTACAACCTTGTACACACTTGTACAACCTGATACACAATTGTACAACCTTGTACACACTTGTACAACCTTGTACACACTTGTACAACCTTGTACACACTTGTACAACCTTGTACACACTTGTACAACCTTGTACACACTTGTACAGCCTTGTACACAATTGTACAACCTTGTACACACTTGTACAACCTTGTACACACTTGTACAACCTTTACACAATTGTACAGCCTTGTACACACTTGTACAACCTTGTACACACTTGTACAGCCTTGTACAAAATTGTACAACCTTGTACACACTTGTACAGCCTTGTACACAATTGTACAACCTTGTACACACTTGTACAACCTTGTACACCCTTGTACAAACTTTTACACATCGTACACACTTGTACACCCTTGTACAAACTTGTACATCCTTGTACACACTTGTACAACCTTGTACACACTTGTACAATCTTGTACACACTTGTACAGCCTTGTACACAATTGTACAACCTTGTACACACTTGTACAGCCTTGTACACAATTGTACAACCTTGTACACACTTGTACAACCTTGTACACCCTTGTACACACTTTTACTTATCGTACACACTTGTACACCCTTGTACAAACTTGTACATCCTTGTACACACTTGTACAACCTTGTACAAACTTGTACAAACTTGTACATCCTTGTACACGATTTTACACCCTTGTACACACTTGTACAACCTTGTAAAAACTTGTACACCCTTGTACACACATGTACAACCTTGTACACAACTTGTACAACCTTGTACACACTTGTACAACCTTGTAAAACTTGTACACCCTTGTACAAACTTGTACACCCCTGTACACACTTGTACACATTTGTACACACTTGTACACCCTTGTACACACTTGTACAACCTTGTACAAACTTATACAATCTTGTACACACTTGTACAACCCAGTACACAACTTGTACAACCTTGTACACACTTGTACAACCTTGTAAAACTTGTACACCCTTGTACAAACTTGTACACCCCTGTACACACTTGTACACATTTGTACACACTTGTACACCCTTGTACACACTTGTACAACCTTGTACAAACTTATACAATCTTGTACACACTTGTACAACCCAGTACACACTTGTACAATCTTGTACAAACTTGTACATCCTTGTACACGATTGTACACCCTTGTACACACTTGTACAACCTTGTACACACTTGTACAACCTTGTACACAATTGTACAACCTTGTACACACTTGTACAACCTTGTTTACACTTGCACAACATTGTACACACTTGTACAGTCTTGTACACAATTGTACAACCTTGTACACACTTGTACAACCTTGTACACACTTGTACAACCTTGTACACACTTGTACAACCTTGTACACAATTGTACAGCCTTGTACACACTTGTACAACCTTGTACACACTTGTACAGCCTTGTACACAATTGTACAACCTTGTACACAATTGTACAACCTTGTACACACTTGTACAACCTTGTACACACTTGTACAACCTTGTACACAATTGTACAGCCTTGTACACACTTGTACAACCTTGTACACACTTGTACAACCTTGTAAAAACTTGTACACCCTTGTACACACTTGTACAACCTTGTACAACCTTGTACACACTTGTAAAGCCTTGTACACAATTGTACATACTTGTACACACTTGTACAACCTTGTACACAATTGTACAACCTCGTACACACTTATACAACCTTGTACACACTTGTACAACCTTGTACACACTTGTACAACCTTGTACACTTTTGTACAACCTTGTACACACTTGTACAACCTTTTACACACTTGTACAGCCTTGTACACAATTGTACAACCTTGTACACACTTGTACAGCCTTGTACACAATTGTACAACCTTGTACACACTTGTACAACCTTGTACGCCCTTGTACACACTTTTACTTATCGTACACACTTGTACACCCTTGTACAAACTTGTACATCCTTGTACACACTTGTACAACCTTGTACAAACTTGTACATCCTTGTACACGATTTTACACCCTTGTACACACTTGTACAACTTTGTAAAAACTTGTACAACCTTGTACACACTTGTACACCCTTGTACACACTTGTACAAGCTTGTACACACTTGTACAACCATGTACACACTTGTACAACCTTGTACACACTTGTACAACCTTGTACACACTTGTACAACCTTGTACACACTTGTACAACCTTGTACACACTTGTACAACCTTGTACACACTTGTACAACCTTGTACACACTTGTACAACCTTGTACACACTTGTACAACCTTGTACACACTTGTACAACCTTGTACACACTTGTACAACCTTGTACACACTTGTACAACCTTGTACACAATTGTACAACCTTGTACACACTTGTACAGCCTTGTACACAATTGTAAAACCTTGTACACACTTGTACAACCTTGTACACCCTTGTACACACTTTTACTTATCGTACACACTTGTACACCCTTGTACAAACTTGTACATCCTTGTACACACTTGTACAACCTTGTACAAACTTGTACAAACTTGTACATCCTTGTACACGATTTTACACCCTTGTACACACTTGTACAACCTTGTAAAAACTTGTACAACCTTGTACACACTTGTACACCCTTGTACACACTTGTACAAGCTTGTACACACTTGTACAAGCTTGTACACACTTGTACAACCTTGTACACACTTGTACAACCTTGTACACACTTGTACAACCTTGTACACACTTGTACAACCTTGTACACACTTGTACAACCTTGTACACACTTGTACAACCTTGTACACACTTGTACAACCTTGTACACACTTGTACAACCTTGTACACACTTGTACAACCTTGTACACACTTGTACAACCTTGTACACACTTGTACAACCTTGTACACACTTGTACAACCTTGTACACACTTGTACAACCTTTTACACAATTGTACAACCTTGTACACACTTGTACAACCTTGTACACACTTGTACAACCTTGAACACACTTGTACAGCCTTGTACACAATTGTACAGCCTTGTACACACTTGTACAACCTTGTACACACTTGTACAACCTTGTACACAATTGTACAGCCTTGTACACACTTGTAAACCTTGTACACACTTGTACAGCCTTGTACACAATTGTACAACCTTGTACACACTTGTACAACCTTGTACACACTTGTACAACCTTGTACACAATTGTACAGCCTTGTACACACTTGTACAACCTTGTACACACTTGTACATCCTCGTAAAAACTTGTACACCTTTGTACACACTTGTACAACCTTGTACAACCTTGTACACACTTGTACAGCCTTGTACAACCTTGTACACACTTGTAGAGCCTTGTAAAAACTTGTACACCCTTGTACACACATGTACAACCTTGTACACAACTTGTACAACCTTGTACACACTTGTACAACCTTGTAAAACTTGTACACATTTGTACACACTTGTACACCCTTGTACACACTTGTACAACCTTGTACAAACTTATACAATCTTGTACACACTTGTACAACCCAGTACACACTTATACAATCTTGTACAAACTTGTACTCCCTTGTACAAACTTGTACAACCTTGTACACAATTGTAAAACCTTGTACACACTTGTACAACCTTGTACAAACTTGTACACACTTGTACAAACTTTTACATCCTTGTACACATTTGTACACCCTTGTACACACTTGTACAACCTTGTACAACCTTGTACAAACCTGTACACCCTTGTACACACTTGTACAATCTTGTACACGATTGTACACCCTTGTACACACTTGTGCACCCTTGTACAAACTTGTACATCCTTGTACACACTTGTACAACCTTGTACAAACTTGTACAAACTTGTACAAACTTGTACATCCTTGTACACGATTGTTCACCCTTGTACACACTTGTACAACCTTGTACACACTTGTACAACCTGATACACAATTGTACAACCTTGTACACACTTGTACAACCTTGTACACACTTGTACAACCTTGTACACACTTGTACAACCTTGTACACACTTGTACAACCTTGTACACACTTGTACAGCCTTGTACACAATTGTACAACCTTGTACACACTTGTACAACCTTGTACACACTTGTACAACCTTTACACAATTGTACAGCCTTGTACACACTTGTACAACCTTGTACACACTTGTACAGCCTTGTACAAAATTGTACAACCTTGTACACACTTGTACAGCCTTGTACACAATTGTACAACCTTGTACACACTTGTACAACCTTGTACACCCTTGTACAAACTTTTACACATCGTACACACTTGTACACCCTTGTACAAACTTGTACATCCTTGTACACACTTGTACAACCTTGTACACACTTGTACAATCTTGTACACACTTGTACAGCCTTGTACACAATTGTACAACCTTGTACACACTTGTACAGCCTTGTACACAATTGTACAACCTTGTACACACTTGTACAACCTTGTACACCCTTGTACACACTTTTACTTATCGTACACACTTGTACACCCTTGTACAAACTTGTACATCCTTGTACACACTTGTACAACCTTGTACAAACTTGTACAAACTTGTACATCCTTGTACACGATTTTACACCCTTGTACACACTTGTACAACCTTGTAAAAACTTGTACACCCTTGTACACACATGTACAACCTTGTACACAACTTGTACAACCTTGTACACACTTGTACAACCTTGTAAAACTTGTACACCCTTGTACAAACTTGTACACCCCTGTACACACTTGTACACATTTGTACACACTTGTACACCCTTGTACACACTTGTACAACCTTGTACAAACTTATACAATCTTGTACACACTTGTACAACCCAGTACACAACTTGTACAACCTTGTACACACTTGTACAACCTTGTAAAACTTGTACACCCTTGTACAAACTTGTACACCCCTGTACACACTTGTACACATTTGTACACACTTGTACACCCTTGTACACACTTGTACAACCTTGTACAAACTTATACAATCTTGTACACACTTGTACAACCCAGTACACACTTGTACAATCTTGTACAAACTTGTACATCCTTGTACACGATTGTACACCCTTGTACACACTTGTACAACCTTGTACACACTTGTACAACCTTGTACACAATTGTACAACCTTGTACACACTTGTACAACCTTGTTTACACTTGCACAACATTGTACACACTTGTACAGTCTTGTACACAATTGTACAACCTTGTACACACTTGTACAACCTTGTACACACTTGTACAACCTTGTACACACTTGTACAACCTTGTACACAATTGTACAGCCTTGTACACACTTGTACAACCTTGTACACACTTGTACAGCCTTGTACACAATTGTACAACCTTGTACACAATTGTACAACCTTGTACACACTTGTACAACCTTGTACACACTTGTACAACCTTGTACACAATTGTACAGCCTTGTACACACTTGTACAACCTTGTACACACTTGTACAACCTTGTAAAAACTTGTACACCCTTGTACACACTTGTACAACCTTGTACAACCTTGTACACACTTGTAAAGCCTTGTACACAATTGTACATACTTGTACACACTTGTACAACCTTGTACACAATTGTACAACCTCGTACACACTTATACAACCTTGTACACACTTGTACAACCTTGTACACACTTGTACAACCTTGTACACTTTTGTACAACCTTGTACACACTTGTACAACCTTTTACACACTTGTACAGCCTTGTACACAATTGTACAACCTTGTACACACTTGTACAGCCTTGTACACAATTGTACAACCTTGTACACACTTGTACAACCTTGTACGCCCTTGTACACACTTTTACTTATCGTACACACTTGTACACCCTTGTACAAACTTGTACATCCTTGTACACACTTGTACAACCTTGTACAAACTTGTACATCCTTGTACACGATTTTACACCCTTGTACACACTTGTACAACTTTGTAAAAACTTGTACAACCTTGTACACACTTGTACACCCTTGTACACACTTGTACAAGCTTGTACACACTTGTACAACCATGTACACACTTGTACAACCTTGTACACACTTGTACAACCTTGTACACACTTGTACAACCTTGTACACACTTGTACAACCTTGTACACACTTGTACAACCTTGTACACACTTGTACAACCTTGTACACACTTGTACAACCTTGTACACACTTGTACAACCTTGTACACACTTGTACAACCTTGTACACACTTGTACAACCTTGTACACACTTGTACAACCTTGTACACAATTGTACAACCTTGTACACACTTGTACAGCCTTGTACACAATTGTAAAACCTTGTACACACTTGTACAACCTTGTACACCCTTGTACACACTTTTACTTATCGTACACACTTGTACACCCTTGTACAAACTTGTACATCCTTGTACACACTTGTACAACCTTGTACAAACTTGTACAAACTTGTACATCCTTGTACACGATTTTACACCCTTGTACACACTTGTACAACCTTGTAAAAACTTGTACAACCTTGTACACACTTGTACACCCTTGTACACACTTGTACAAGCTTGTACACACTTGTACAAGCTTGTACACACTTGTACAACCTTGTACACACTTGTACAACCTTGTACACACTTGTACAACCTTGTACACACTTGTACAACCTTGTACACACTTGTACAACCTTGTACACACTTGTACAACCTTGTACACACTTGTACAACCTTGTACACACTTGTACAACCTTGTACACACTTGTACAACCTTGTACACACTTGTACAACCTTGTACACACTTGTACAACCTTTTACACAATTGTACAACCTTGTACACACTTGTACAACCTTGTACACACTTGTACAACCTTGTACACACTTGTACAACCTTGTACACACTTGTACAGCCTTGTACACAATTGTACAACCTTGTACACACTTGTACAGCCTTGTACACAATTGTAAAACCTTGTACACACTTGTACAACCTTGTACACCCTTGTACACACTTTTACTTATCGTACACACTTGTACACCCTTGTACAAACTTGTACATCCTTATACACACTTGTACAACCTTGTACAAACTTGTACAAACTTGTACATCCTTGTACACGATTTTACACCCTTGTACACACTTGTACAACCTTGTAAAAACTTGTACAACCTTGTACACACTTGTACACCCTTGTACACACTTGTACAAGCTTGTACACACTTGTACAAGCTTGTACACACTTGTACAAGCTTGTACACACTTGTACAAGCTTGTACAAGCTTGTACACACTTGTACAAGCTTGTACACACTTGTACAAGCTTGTACACACTTGTACAACCTTGTACACACTTGTACAACCTTGTACACACTTGTACAACCTTGTACACACTTGTACAACCTTGTACACACTTGTACAACCTTGTACACACTTGTACAACCTTGTACACACTTGTACAACCTTGTACACACTTGTACAACCTTGTACACACTTGTACAACCTTGTACACACTTGTACAACCTTGTACACAATTGTACAACCTTGTACACACTTGTACAACCTTGTACACACTTGTACAACCTTGTACACACTTGTACAACCTTGTACACACTTGTACAACCTTGAACACACTTGTACAGCCTTGTACACACTTGTACAGCCTTGTACACAATTGTACAACCTTGTACACACTTGTACAACCTTGTACACAATTGTACAGCTTTGTACACAATTGTACAGCCTTGTACACACTTGTACAGCCTTGTACACAATTGTACAACCTTGTACACACTTGTACAACCTTGTACACACTTGTACAACCTTGTACACAATTGTACAGCCTTGTACACACTTGTACAACCTTGTACACACTTGTACATCCTCGTAAAAACTTGTACACCTTTGCACACACTTGTACAACCTTGTACAACCTTGTACACATTTGTACAGCCTTGTACAACCTTGTACACACTTGTAGAGCCTTGTAAAAACTTGTACACCCTTGTACACACATGTACAACCTTGTACACAACTTGTACAACCTTGTACACACTTGTACAACCTTGTAAAACTTGTACACATTTGTACACACTTGTACACCCTTGTACACACTTGTACAACCTTGTACAAACTTATACAATCTTGTACACACTTGTACAACCCAGTACACACTTGTACAAACTTGTACAAACTTGTACTCCCTTGTACAAACTTGTACAACCTTGTACACAATTGTAAAACCTTGTACACACTTGTACAACCTTGTACAAACTTGTACACACTTGTACAAACTTTTACATCCTTGTACACATTTGTACACCCTTGTACACACTTGTACAACCTTGTACAACCTTGTACAAACCTGTACACCCTTGTACACACTTGTACAAGCTTGTACACGATTGTACACCCTTGTACACACTTGTGCACCCTTGTACAAACTTGTACATCCATGTACACACTTGTACAACCTTGTACAAACTTGTACAAACTTGTACAAACTTGTACATCCTTGTACACAATTGTTCACCCTTGTACACACTTGTACAACCTTGTACACACTTGTACAACCTGATACACAATTGTACAACCTTGTACACACTTGTACAACCTTGTACACACTTGTACAACCTTGTACACACTTGTACAACCTTGTACACACTTGTACAACCTTGTACACACTTGTACAGCCTTGTACACAATTGTACAACCTTGTACACACTTGTACAACCTTGTACACACTTGTACAACCTTGTACACAATTGTACAGCCTTGTACACACTTGTACAACCTTGTACACACTTGTACAGCCTTGTACAAAATTGTACAACCTTGTACACACTTGTACAGCCTTGTACACAATTGTACAACCTTGTACACACTTGTACAACCTTGTACACCCTTGTACAAACTTTTACACATCGTACACACTTGTACACCCTTGTACAAACTTGTACATCCTTGTACACACTTGTACAACCTTGTACACACTTGTACAATCTTGTACACACTTGTACAGCCTTGTACACAATTGTACAACCTTGTACACACTTGTACAGCCTTGTACACAATTGTACAACCTTGTACACACTTGTACAACCTTGTACACCCTTGTACACACTTTTACTTATCGTACACACTTGTACACCCTTGTACAAACTTGTACATCCTTGTACACACTTGTACAACCTTGTACAAACTTGTACAAACTTGTACATCCTTGTACACGATTTTACACCCTTGTACACACTTGTACAACCTTGTAAAAACTTGTACAACCTTGTACACACTTGTACACCCTTGTACACACTTGTACAAGCTTGTACACACTTGTACAACCTTGTACACACTTGTACACCCTTGTACACACATGTACAACCTTGTACACAACTTGTACAACCTTGTACACACTTGTACAACCTTGTAAAACTTGTACACCCTTGTACAAACTTGTACACCCCTGTACACACTTGTACACATTTGTACACACTTGTACACCCTTGTACACACTTGTACAACCTTGTACAAACTTATACAATCTTGTACACACTTGTACAACCCAGTACACAACTTGTACAACCTTGTACACACTTGTACAACCTTGTAAAACTTGTACACCCTTGTACAAACTTGTACACCCCTGTACACACTTGTACACATTTGTACACACTTGTACACCTTTGTACACACTTGTACAACCTTGTACAAACTTATACAATCTTGTACACACTTGTACAACCCAGTACACACTTGTACAATCTTGTACAAACTTGTACATCCTTGTACACGATTGTACACCCTTGTACACACTTGTACAACCTTGTACACACTTGTACAACCTTGTACACAATTGTACAACCTTGTACACACTTGTACAACCTTGTACACACTTGCACAACTTTGTACACACTTGTACAGTCTTGTACACAATTGTACAACCTTGTACACACTTGTACAACCTTGTACACACTTGTACAACCTTGTACACACTTGTACAACCTTGTACACAATTGTACAGCCTTGTACACACTTGTACAACCTTGTACACACTTGTACAGCCTTGTACACAATTGTACAACCTTGTACACACTTGTACAACCTTGTACACACTTGTACAACCTTGTACACAATTGTAAAGCCTTGTACACACTTGTACAACCTTGTACACACTTGTATAACCTTGTAAAAACTTGTACACCCTTGTACACACTTGTACAACCTTGTACAACCTTGTACACACTTGTACAGCCTTGTACACAATTGTACATACTTGTACACACTTGTACAACCTCGTACACAATTGTACAACCTCGTACACACTTATACAACCTTGTACACACTTGTACAACCTTGTACACACTTGTACAACCTTGTACACACTTGTACAACCTTGTACACACTTGTATAACCTTGTACACACTTGTACAACCTTTTACACACTTGTACAGCCTTGTACACAATTGTACAACCTTGTACACACTTGTACAGCCTTGTACACAATTGTACAACTTTGTACACACTTGTACAACCTTGTACACCCTTGTACACACTTTTACTTATCGTACACACTTGTACACCCTTGTACAAACTTGTACATCCTTGTACACACTTGTACAACCTTGTACAAACTTGTACATCCTTGTACAAACTTGTACATCCTTGTACACGATTTTACACCTTTGTACACACTTGTACAACCTTGTAAAAACTTGTACAACCTTGTACACACTTGTACACCCTTGTACACACTTGTACAAGCTTGTACACACTTTTACAACCATGTACACACTTGTACAACCTTGTACACACTTGTACAACCTTGTACACACTTGTACAACCTTGTACACACTTGTACAACCTTGTACACACTTGTACAACCTTGTAAAACTTGTACACATTTGTACACACTTGTACACCCTTGTACACACTTGTACAACCTTGTACAAACTTATACAATCTTGTACACACTTGTACAACCCAGTACACACTTGTACAATCTTGTACACACTTGTACAACCCAGTACACACTTGTACAATCTTGTACAAACTTGTGATCCCTTGTACAAACTTGTACAACCTTGTACACAATTGTAAAACCTTGTACACACTTGTACAACCTTGTACAAACTTGTACACACTTGTACAAACTTTTACATCCTTGTACACATTTGTACACCCTTGTACACACTTGTACAACCTTGTACAACCTTGTACAAACCTGTACACCCTTGTACACACTTGTACAAGCTTGTACACGATTGTACACCCTTGTACACACTTGTGCACCCTTGTACAAACTTGTACATCCATGTACACACTTGTACAACCTTGTACAAACTTGTACAAACTTGTACAAACTTGTACATCCTTGTACACGATTGTTCACCCTTGTACACACTTGTACAACCTTGTACACACTTGTACAACCTGATACACAATTGTACAACCTTGTACACACTTGTACAACCTTGTACACACTTGTACAACCTTGTACACACTTGTACAACCTTGTACACACTTGTACAACCTTGTACACACTTGTACAGCCTTGTACACAATTGTACAACCTTGTACACACTTGTACAACCTTGTACACACTTGTACAACCTTGTACACAATTGTACAGCCTTGTACACACTTGTACAACCTTGTACACACTTGTACAGCCTTGTACAAAATTGTACAACCTTGTACAAAATTGTACAACCTTGTACACACTTGTACAGCCTTGTACACAATTGTACAACCTTGTACACACTTGTACAACCTTGTACACCCTTGTACAAACTTTTACACATCGTACACACTTGTACACCCTTGTACAAACTTTTACATCCTTGTACACACTTGTACAACCTTGTACACACTTGTACAATCTTGTACACACTTGTACAGCCTTGTACACAATTGTACAACCTTGTACACACTTGTACAGCCTTGTACACAATTGTACAACCTTGTACACACTTGTACAACCTTGTACACCCTTGTACACACTTTTACTTATCGTACACACTTGTACACCCTTGTACAAACTTGTACATCCTTGTACACACTTGTACAACCTTGTACAAACTTGTACAAACTTGTACATCCTTGTACACGATTTTACACCCTTGTACACACTTGTACAACCTTGTAAAAACTTGTACAACCTTGTACACACTTGTTCACCCTTGTACACACTTGTACAAGCTTGTACACACTTGTACAACCTTGTACACACTTGTACACCCTTGTACACACATGTACAACCTTGTACACAACTTGTACAACCTTGTACACACTTGTACAACCTTGTAAAACTTGTACACCCTTGTACAAACTTGTACACCCCTGTACACACTTGTACACATTTGTACACACTTGTACACCCTTGTACACACTTGTACAACCTTGTACAAACTTATACAATCTTGTACACACTTGTACAACCCAGTACACAACTTGTACAACCTTGTACACACTTGTACAACCTTGTAAAACTTGTACACCCTTGTACAAACTTGTACACCCCTGTACAAACTTGTACACATTTGTACACACTTGTACACCCTTGTACACACTTGTACAACCTTGTACAAACTTATACAATCTTGTACACACTTGTACAACCCAGTACACACTTGTACAATCTTGTACAAACTTGTACATCCTTGTACACGATTGTACATCCTTGTACACGATTGTACACCCTTGTACACACTTGTACAACCTTGTACACACTTGTACAACCTTGTACACAATTGTACAACCTTGTACACACTTGTACAACCTTGTACACACTTGCACAACTTTGTACACACTTGTACAGTCTTGTACACAATTGTACAACCTTGTACACACTTGTACAACCTTGTACACACTTGTACAACCTTGTACACAATTGTACAGCCTTGTACACACTTGTACAACCTTGTACACACTTGTACAGCCTTGTACACAATTGTACAACCTTGTACACACTTGTACAACCTTGTACACACTTGTACAACCTTGTACACAATTGTACAGCCTTGTACACACTTGTACACACTTGTACAACCTTGTAAAAACTTGTACGCCCTTGTACACACTTGTACAACCTTGTACAACCTTGTACACACTTGTACAGCCTTGTACACAATTGTACATACTTGTACACACTTGTACAACCTTGTACACAATTGTACAACCTCGTACACACTTATACAACCTTGTACACACTTGTACAACCTTGTACACACTTGTACAACCTTGTACACACTTGTACAACCTTTTACACACTTGTACAGCCTTGTACACAATTGTACAGCCTTGTACACAATTGTACAAACTTGTACACACTTGTACAGCCTTGTACACAATTGTACAACCTTGTACACACTTGTACAACCTTGTACACCCTTGTACACACTTTTACTTATCGTACACACTTGTACACCCTTGTACAAACTTGTACATCCTTGTACACACTTGTACAACCTTGTACAAACTTGTTTATCCTTGTACACGATTTTACACCCTTGTACACACTTGTACAACCTTGTAAAAACTTGTACAACCTTGTACACACTTGTACACCCTTGTACACACTTGTACAAGCTTGTACACACTTGTACAACCATGTACACACTTGTACAACCTTGTACACACTTGTACAACCATGTACACACTTGTACAACCTTGTACACACTTGTACAACCTTGTACACACTTGTACAACCTTGTACACACTTGTACAACCTTGTACACACTTGTACAACCTTGTACACACTTGTACAACCTTGTACACACTTGTACAGCCTTGTACACAATTGTACAACCTTGTACACACTTGTACAGCCTTGTACACAATTGTAAAACCTTGTACACACTTGTACAACCTTGTACACCCTTGTACACACTTTTACTTATCGTACACACTTGTACACCCTTGTACAAACTTGTACATCCTTGTACACACTTGTACAACCTTGTACAAAATTGTACAAACTTGTACATCCTTGTACACGATTTTACACCCTTGTACACACTTGTACAACCTTGTAAAAACTTGTACAACCTTGTACACACTTGTACACCCTTGTACACACTTGTACAAGCTTGTACACACTTGTACAAGCTTGTACACACTTGTACAAGCTTGTACACACTTGTACAACATTGTACACACTTGTACAACCTTGTACACACTTGTACAACCTTGTACACACTTGTACAACCTTGTACACATTTGTACAACCTTGTACACACTTGTACAACCTTGTACACACTTGTACAACCTTGTACACACTTGTACAACCTTGTACACACTTGTACAACCTTGTACACACTTGTACAACCTTGTACACACTTGTACAACCTTGTACACACTTGTACAACCTTGTACACACTTGTACAACCTTGTACACACTTGTACAACCTTGTACACACTTGTACAGCCTTGTACACACTTGTACAGCCTTGTACACAATTGTACAACCTTGTACACACTTGTACAACCTTGTACACAATTGTACAAGGTTGTACACACTTGTACAACATTGTACACACTTGTACAACCTTGTACACACTTGTACAACCTTGTACACACTTGTACAACCTTGTACACATTTGTACAACCTTGTACACACTTGTACAACCTTGTACACACTTGTACAACCTTGTACACACTTGTACAACCTTGTACACACTTGTACAACCTTGTGCACCCTTGTACAAACTTGTACATCCATGTACACACTTGTACAACCTTGTACAAACTTGTACAAACTTGTACAAACTTGTACATCCTTGTACACGATTGTTCACCCTTGTACACACTTGTACAACCTTGTACACACTTGTACAACCTTGTACACACTTGTACAACCTGATACACACTTGTACAACCTTGTACACACTTGTACAACCTTGTACACACTTGTACAACCTTGTACACACTTGTACAACCTTGTACACACTTGTACAGCCTTGTACACAATTGTACAACCTTGTACACACTTGTACAACCTTGTACACACTTGTACAACCTTGTACACAATTGTACAGCCTTGTACACACTTGTACAACCTTGTACACACTTGTACAGCCTTGTACAAAATTGTACAACCTTGTACACACTTGTACAACCTTGTACACAATTGTACAGCCTTGTACACACTTGTACAACCTTGTACACACTTGTACATCCTCGTAAAAACTTGTACACCTTTGTACACACTTGTACAACCTTGTACAACCTTGTACACATTTGTACAGCCTTGTACAACCTTGTACACACTTGTAGAGCCTTGTAAAAACTTGTACACCCTTGTACACACATGTACAACCTTGTACACAACTTGTACAACCTTGTACACACTTGTACAACCTTGTAAAACTTGTACACATTTGTACACACTTGTACACCCTTGTACACACTTGTACAACCTTGTACAAACTTATACAATCTTGTACACACTTGTACAACCCAGTACACACTTGTACAATCTTGTACAAACTTGTACTCCCTTGTACAAACTTGTACAACCTTGTACACAATTGTAAAACCTTGTACACACTTGTACAACCTTGTACAAACTTGTACACACTTGTACAAACTTTTACATCCTTGTACACATTTGTACACCCTTGTACACACTTGTACAACCTTGTACAACCTTGTACAAACCTGTACACCCTTGTACACACTTGTACAAGCTTGTACACGATTGTACACCCTTGTACACACTTGTGCACCCTTGTACAAACTTGTACATCCATGTACACACTTGTACAACCTTGTACAAACTTCTACAAACTTGTACAAACTTGTACATCCTTGTACACGATTGTTCACCCTTGTACACACTTGTACAACCTTGTACACACTTGTACAACCTGATACACAATTGTACAACCTTGTACACACTTGTACAACCTTGTACACACTTGTACAACCTTGTACACACTTGTACAACCTTGTACACACTTGTACAACCTTGTACACACTTGTACAGCCTTGTACACAATTGTACAACCTTGTACACACTTGTACAACCTTGTACACACTTGTACAACCTTGTACACAATTGTACAGCCTTGTACACACTTGTACAACCTTGTACACACTTGTACAGCCTTGTACAAAATTGTACAACCTTGTACACACTTGTACAGCCTTGTACACAATTGTACAACCTTGTACACACTTGTACAACCTTGTACACCCTTGTACAAACTTTTACACATCGTACACACTTGTACACCCTTGTACAAACTTGTACATCCTTGTACACACTTGTACAACCTTGTACACACTTGTACAATCTTGTACACACTTGTACAGCCTTGTACACAATTGTACAACCTTGTACACACTTGTACAGCCTTGTACACAATTGTACAACCTTGTACACACTTGTACAACCTTGTACACCCTTGTACACACTTTTACTTATCGTACACACTTGTACACCCTTGTACAAACTTGTACATCCTTGTACACACTTGTACAACCTTGTACAAACTTGTACAAACTTGTACATCCTTGTACACGATTTTACACCCTTGTACACACTTGTACAACCTTGTAAAAACTTGTACAACCTTGTACACACTTGTACACCCTTGTACACACTTGTCCAAGCTTGTACACACTTGTACAACCTTGTACACACTTGTACACCCTTGTACACACATGTACAACCTTGTACACAACTTGTACAACCTTGTACACACTTGTACAACCTTGTAAAACTTGTACACCCTTGTACAAACTTGTACACCCCTGTACACACTTGTACACATTTGTACACACTTGTACACCCTTGTACACACTTGTACAACCTTGTACAAACTTATACAATCTTGTACACACTTGTACAACCCAGTACACAACTTGTACAACCTTGTACACACTTGTACAACCTTGTAAAACTTGTACACCCTTGTACAAACTTGTACACCCCTGTACACACTTGTACACATTTGTACACACTTGTACACCCTTGTACACACTTGTACAACCTTGTACAAACTTATACAATCTTGTACACACTTGTACAACCCAGTACACACTTGTACAATCTTGTACAAACTTGTACATCCTTGTACACGATTGTACACCCTTGTACACACTTGTACAACCTTGTACACACTTGTACAACCTTGTACACAATTGTACAACCTTGTACACACTTGTACAACCTTGTACACACTTGCACAACTTTGTACACACTTGTACAGTCTTGTACACAATTGTACAACCTTGTACACACTTGTACAACCTTGTACACACTTGTACAACCTTGTACACACTTGTACAACATTGTACACAATTGTACAGCCTTGTACACACTTGTACAACCTTGTACACACTTGTACAGCCTTGTACACAATTGTACAACCTTGTACACACTTGTACAACCTTGTACACACTTGTACAACCTTGTACACAATTGTAAAGCCTTGTACACACTTGTACAACCTTGTACACACTTGTATAACCTTGTAAAAACTTGTACACCCTTGTACACACTTGTACAACCTTGTACAACCTTGTACACACTTGTACAGCCTTGTACACAATTGTACATACTTGTACACACTTGTACAACCTCGTACACAATTGTACAACCTCGTACACACTTATACAACCTTGTACACACTTGTACAACCTTGTACACACTTGTACAACCTTGTACACACTTGTACAACCTTGTACACACTTGTACAACCTTGTACACACTTGTACAACCTTTTACACACTTGTACAGCCTTGTACACAATTGTACAACCTTGTACACACTTGTACAGCCTTGTACACAATTGTACAACTTTGTACACACTTGTACAACCTTGTACACCCTTGTACACACTTTAACTTATCGTACACACTTGTACACCCTTGTACAAACTTGTACATCCTTGTACACACTTGTACAACCTTGTACAAACTTGTACATCCTTGTACAAACTTGTACATCCTTGTACACGATTTTACACCCTTGTACACACTTGTACAACCTTGTAAAAACTTGTACAACCTTGTACACTCTTGTACACCCTTGTACACACTTGTACAAGCTTGTACACACTTTTACAACCATGTACACACTTGTACAACCTTGTACACACTTGTACAACCTTGTACACACTTGTACAACCTTGTACACACTTGTACAACCTTGTAAAACTTGTACACATTTGTACACACTTGTACACCCTTGTACACACTTGTACAACCTTGTACAAACTTATACAATCTTGTACACACTTGTACAACCCAGTACACACTTGTACAATCTTGTACAAACTTGTGATCCCTTGTACAAACTTGTACAACCTTGTACACAATTGTAAAACCTTGTACACACTTGTACAACCTTGTACAAACTTGTACACACTTGTACAAACTTTTACATCCTTGTACACATTTGTACACCCTTGTACACACTTGTACAACCTTGTACAACCTTGTACAAACCTGTACACCCTTGTACACACTTGTACAAGCTTGTACACGATTGTACACCCTTGTACACACTTGTGCACCCTTGTACAAACTTGTACATCCATGTACACACTTGTACAACCTTGTACAAACTTGTACAAACTTGTACAAACTTGTACATCCTTGTACACGATTGTTCACCCTTGTACACACTTGTACAACCTTGTACACACTTGTACAACCTGATACACAATTGTACAATCTTGTACACACTTGTACAACCTTGTACACACTTGTACAACCTTGTACACACTTGTACAACCTTGTACACACTTGTACAACCTTGTACACACTTGTACAGCCTTGTACACAATTGTACAACCTTGTACACACTTGTACAACCTTGTACACACTTGTACAACCTTGTACACAATTGTACAGCCTTGTACACACTTGTACAACCTTGTACACACTTGTACAGCCTTGTACAAAATTGTACAACCTTGTACACACTTGTACAGCCTTGTACACAATTGTACAACCTTGTACACAATTGTACAACCTTGTACACACTTGTACAACCTTGTACACCCTTGTACAAACTTTTACACATCGTACACACTTGTACACCCTTGTACAAACTTTTACATCCTTGTACACACTTGTACAACCTTGTACACACTTGTACAATCTTGTACACACTTGTACAGCCTTGTACACAATTGTACAACCTTGTACACACTTGTACAGCCTTGTACACAATTGTACAACCTTGTACACACTTGTACAACCTTGTACACCCTTGTACACACTTTTACTTATCGTACACACTTGTACACCCTTGTACAAACTTGTACATCCTTGTACACACTTGTACAACCTTGTACAAACTTGTACAAACTTGTACATCCTTGTACACGATTTTACACCCTTGTACACACTTGTACAACCTTGTAAAAACTTGTACAACCTTGTACACACTTGTACACCCTTGTACACACTTGTACAAGCTTGTACACACTTGTACAACCTTGTACACACTTGTACACCCTTGTACACACATGTACAACCTTGTACACAACTTGTACAACCTTGTACACACTTGTACAACCTTGTAAAACTTGTACACCCTTGTACAAACTTGTACACCCCTGTACACACTTGTACACATTTGTACACACTTGTACACCCTTGTACACACTTGTACAACCTTGTACAAACTTATACAATCTTGTACACACTTGTACAACCCAGTACACAACTTGTACAACCTTGTACACACTTGTACAACCTTGTAAAACTTGTACACCCTTGTACAAACTTGTACACCCCTGTACAAACTTGTACACATTTGTACACACTTGTACACCCTTGTACACACTTGTACAACCTTGTACAAACTTATACAATCTTGTACACACTTGTACAACCCAGTACACACTTGTACAATCTTGTACAAACTTGTACATCCTTGTACACGATTGTACACCCTTGTACACACTTGTACAACCTTGTACACACTTGTACAACCTTGTACACAATTGTACAACCTTGTACACACTTGTACAACCTTGTACACACTTGCACAACTTTGTACACACTTGTACAGTCTTGTACACAATTGTACAACCTTGTACACACTTGTACAACCTTGTACACACTTGTACAACCTTGTACACAATTGTACAGCCTTGTACACACTTGTACAACCTTGTACACACTTGTACAGCCTTGTACACAATTGTACAACCTTGTACACACTTGTACAACCTTGTACACACTTGTACAACCTTGTACACAATTGTACAGCCTTGTACACACTTGTACACACTTGTACAACCTTGTAAAAACTTGTACGCCCTTGTACACACTTGTACAACCTTGTACAACCTTGTACACACTTGTACAGCCTTGTACACAATTGTACATACTTGTACACACTTGTACAACCTTGTACACAATTGTACAACCTCGTACACACTTATACAACCTTGTACACACTTGTACAACCTTGTACACACTTGTACAACCTTGTACACACTTGTACAACCTTTTACACACTTGTACAGCCTTGTACACAATTGTACAGCCTTGTACACAATTGTACAACCTTGTACACACTTGTACAGCCTTGTACACAATTGTACAACCTTGTACACACTTGTACAACCTTGTACACCCTTGTACACACTTTTACTTATCGTACACACTTGTACACCCTTGTACAAACTTGTACATCCTTGTACACACTTGTACAACCTTGTACAAACTTGTACATCCTTGTACACGATTTTACACCCTTGTACACACTTGTACAACCTTGTAAAAACTTGTACAACCTTGTACACACTTGTACACCCTTGTACACACTTGTACAAGCTTGTACACACTTGTACAACCATGTACACACTTGTACAACCTTGTACACACTTGTACAACCTTGTACACACTTGTACAACCTTGTACACACTTGTACAACCTTGTACACACTTGTACAACCTTGTACACACTTGTACAACCTTGTACACACTTGTACAACCTTGTACACACTTGTACAGCCTTGTACACACTTGTACAGCCTTGTACACAATTGTAAAACCTTGTACACACTTGTACAACCTTGTACACCCTTGTACACACTTTTACTTATCGTACACACTTGTACACCCTTGTACAAACTTGTACATCCTTGTACACACTTGTACAACCTTGTACAAAATTGTACAAACTTGTACATCCTTGTACACGATTTTACACCCTTGTACACACTTGTACAACCTTGTAAAAACTTGTACAACCTTGTACACACTTGTACACCCTTGTACACACTTGTACAAGCTTGTACACACTTGTACAAGCTTGTACACACTTGTACAAGGTTGTACACACTTGTACAACATTGTACACACTTGTACAACCTTGTACACACTTGTACAACCTTGTACACACTTGTACAACCTTGTACACACTTGTACAACCTTGTACACACTTGTACAACCTTGTACACATTTGTACAACCTTGTACACACTTGTACAACCTTGTACACACTTGTACAACCTTGTACACACTTGTACAACCTTGTACACACTTGTACAACCTTGTACACACTTGTACAACCTTGTACACACTTGTACAACCTTGTACACACTTGTACAACCTTTTACACACTTGTACAACCTTGTACACACTTGTACAACCTTGTACACACTTGTACAGCCTTGTACACAATTGTACAACCTTGTACACACTTGTACAACCTTGTACACACTTGTACAACCTTGTACACAATTGTACAAGGTTGTACACACTTGTACAACATTGTACACACTTGTACAACCTTGTACACACTTGTACAACCTTGTACACACTTGTACAACCTTGTACACATTTGTACAACCTTGTACACACTTGTACAACCTTGTACACACTTGTACAACCTTGTACACACTTGTACAACCTTGTACACACTTGTACAACCTTGTGCACCCTTGTACAAACTTGTACATCCATGTACACACTTGTACAACCTTGTACAAACTTGTACAAACTTGTACAAACTTGTACATCCTTGTACACGATTGTTCACCCTTGTACACACTTGTACAACCTTGTACACACTTGTACAACCTGATACACAATTGTACAACCTTGTACACACTTGTACAACCTTGTACACACTTGTACAACCTTGTACACACTTGTACAACCTTGTACACACTTGTACAACCTTGTACACACTTGTACAACCTTGTACACACTTGTACAGCCTTGTACACAATTGTACAACCTTGTACACACTTGTACAACCTTGTACACACTTGTACAACCTTGTACACAATTGTACAGCCTTGTACACGCTTGTACAACCTTGTACACACTTGTACAGCCTTGTACAAAATTGTACAACCTTGTACACACTTGTACAGCCTTGTACACAATTGTACAACCTTGTACACACTTGAACAACCTTGTACACCCTTGTACAAACTTTTAAACATCGTACACACTTGTACACCCTTGTACAAACTTTTACATCCTTGTACACACTTGTACAACCTTGTACACACTTGTACAATCTTGTACACACTTGTACAGCCTTGTACACAATTGTACAACCTTGTACACACTTGTACAGCCTTGTACACAATTGTACAACCTTGTACACACTTGTACAACCTTGTACACCCTTGTACACACTTTTACTTATCGTACACACTTGTACACCCTTGTACAAACTTGTACATCCTTGTACACACTTGTACAACCTTATACAAACTTGTACATCCTTGTACACGATTTTACACCCTTGTACACACTTGTACAACCTTGTAAAAACTTGTACAACCTTGTACACACTTGTACACCCTTGTACACACTTGTACAAGCTTGTACACACTTGTACAACCTTGTACACACTTGTACACCCTTGTACACACATGTACAACCTTGTACACAACTTGTACAACCTTGTATACACTTGTACAACCTTGTAAAACTTGTACACCCTTGTACAAACTTGTACACCCCTGTACACACTTGTACACATTTGTACACACTTGTACACCCTTGTACACACTTGTACAACCTTGTACAAACTTATACAATCTTGTACACACTTGTACAACCCAGTACACAACTTGTACAACCTTGTACACACTTGTACAACCTTGTAAAACTTGTACACCCTTGTACAAACTTGTACACCCCTGTACACACTTGTACACATTTGTACACACTTGTACACTCTTGTACACACTTGTACAACCTTGTACAAACTTATACAATCTTGTACACACTTGTACAACCCAGTACACACTTGTACAATCTTGTACAAACTTGTACATCCTTGTACACGATTGTACACCCTTGTACACACTTGTACAACCTTGTACACACTTGTACAACCTTGTACACAATTGTACAACCTTGTACACACTTGTACAACCTTGTACACACTTGCACAACTTTGTACACACTTGTACAGTCTTGTACACAATTGTACAACCTTGTACACACTTGTACAACCTTGTACACACTTGTACAACCTTGTACACAATTGTACAGCCTTGTACACAATTGTACAACCTTGTACACACTTGTACAACCTTGTACACACTTGTACAACCGTGTACACAATTGTACAGCCTTGTACACACTTGTACACACTTGTACAACCTTGTAAAAACTTGTACGCCCTTGTACACACTTGTACAACCTTGTACAACCTTGTACACACTTGTACAGCCTTGTACACAATTGTACATACTTGTACACACTTGTACAACCTTGTACACAATTGTACAACCTCGTACACAATTGTACAACCTCGTACACACTTATACAACCTTGTACACACTTGTACAACCTTGTACACACTTGTACAACCTTGTACACACTTGTACAACCTTGTACACACTTGTACAACCTTGTACACACTTGTACAACCTTTTACACACTTGTACAGCCTTGTACACAATTGTACAGCCTTGTACACAATTGTACAACCTTGTACACACTTGTACAGCCTTGTACACAATTGTACAACCTTGTACACACTTGTACAACCTTGTACACCCTTGTACACACTTTTACTTATCGTACACACTTGTACACCCTTGTACAAAATTGTACATCCTTGTACACACTTGTACAACCTTGTACAAACTTGTACATCCTTGTACACGATTTTACACCCTTGTACACACTTGTACAACCTTGTAAAAACTTGTACAACCTTGTACACACTTGTACACCCTTGTACACACTTGTACAAGCTTGTACACACTTGTACAACCATGTACACACTTGTACAACCTTGTACACACTTGTACAACCTTGTACACACTTGTACAACCTTGTACACACTTGTACAACCTTGTACACACTTGTACAACCTTGTACACACTTGTACAACCTTGTACACACTTGTACAACCTTGTACACGTTTGTACAACCTTGTACACACTTGTACAGCCTTGTACACAATTGTACAACCTTGTACACACTTGTACAGCCTTGTACACAATTGTAAAACCTTGTACACACTTGTACAACCTTGTACACCCTTGTACACACTTTTACTTATCGTACACACTTGTACACCCTTGTACAAACTTGTACATCCTTGTACACACTTGTACAACCTTGTACAAAATTGTACAAACTTGTACATCCTTGTACACGATTTTACACCCTTGTACACACTTGTACAACCTTGTAAAAACTTGTACAACCTTGTACACACTTGTACACCCTTGTACACACTTGTACAAGCTTGTACACACTTGTACAAGCTTGTACACACTTGTACAAGCTTGTACACACTTGTACAAGGTTGTACACACTTGTACAACATTGTACACACTTGTACAACCTTGTACACACTTGTACAACCTTGTACACACTTGTACAACCTTGTACACATTTGTACAACCTTGTACACACTTGTACAACCTTGTACACACTTGTACAACCTTGTACACACTTGTACAACCTTGTACACACTTGTACAACCTTGTACACACTTGTACAACCTTGTACACACTTGTACAACCTTGTACACACTTGTACAACCTTGTACAAACTTGTACATCCTTGTACACGATTTTACACCCTTGTACACACTTGTACAACCTTGTAAAAACTTGTACAACCTTGTACACACTTGTACACCCTTGTACACACTTGTACAAGCTTGTACACACTTGTACAACCTTGTACACACTTGTACACCCTTGTACACACATGTACAACCTTGTACACAACTTGTACAACCTTGTACACACTTGTACAACCTTGTAAAACTTGTACACCCTTGTACAAACTTGTACACCCCTGTACACACTTGTACACATTTGTACACACTTGTACACCCTTGTACACACTTGTACAACCTTGTACAAACTTATACAATCTTGTACACACTTGTACAACCCAGTACACAACTTGTACAACCTTGTACACACTTGTACAACCTTGTAAAACTTGTACACCCTTGTACAAACTTGTACACCCCTGTACAAACTTGTACACATTTGTACACACTTGTACACCCTTGTACACACTTGTACAACCTTGTACAAACTTATACAATCTTGTACACACTTGTACAACCCAGTACACACTTGTACAATCTTGTACAAACTTGTACATCCTTGTACACGATTGTACACCCTTGTACACACTTGTACAACCTTGTACACACTTGTACAACCTTGTACACAATTGTACAACCTTGTACACACTTGTACAACCTTGTACACACTTGCACAACTTTGTACACACTTGTACAGTCTTGTACACAATTGTACAACCTTGTACACACTTGTACAACCTTGTACACACTTGTACAACCTTGTACACAATTGTACAGCCTTGTACACACTTGTACAACCTTGTACACACTTGTACAGCCTTGTACACAATTGTACAACCTTGTACACACTTGTACAACCTTGTACACACTTGTACAACCTTGTACACAATTGTACAGCCTTGTACACACTTGTACACACTTGTACAACCTTGTAAAAACTTGTACGCCCTTGTACACACTTGTACAACCTTGTACAACCTTGTACACACTTGTACAGCCTTGTACACAATTGTACATACTTGTACACACTTGTACAACCTTGTACACAATTGTACAACCTCGTACACACTTATACAACCTTGTACACACTTGTACAACCTTGTACACACTTGTACAACCTTGTACACACTTGTACAACCTTTTACACACTTGTACAGCCTTGTACACAATTGTACAGCCTTGTACACAATTGTACAACCTTGTACACACTTGTACAGCCTTGTACACAATTGTACAACCTTGTACACACTTGTACAACCTTGTACACCCTTGTACACACTTTTACTTATCGTACACACTTGTACACCCTTGTACAAACTTGTACATCCTTGTACACACTTGTACAACCTTGTACAAACTTGTACATCCTTGTACACGATTTTACACCCTTGTACACACTTGTACAACCTTGTAAAAACTTGTACAACCTTGTACACACTTGTACACCCTTGTACACACTTGTACAAGCTTGTACACACTTGTACAACCATGTACACACTTGTACAACCTTGTACACACTTGTACAACCTTGTACACACTTGTACAACCTTGTACACACTTGTACAACCTTGTACACACTTGTACAACCTTGTACACACTTGTACAACCTTGTACACACTTGTACAACCTTGTACACACTTGTACAGCCTTGTACACAATTGTACAACCTTGTACACACTTGTACAGCCTTGTACACAATTGTAAAACCTTGTACACACTTGTACAACCTTGTACACCCTTGTACACACTTTTACTTATCGTACACACTTGTACACCCTTGTACAAACTTGTACATCCTTGTACACACTTGTACAACCTTGTACAAAATTGTACAAACTTGTACATCCTTGTACACGATTTTACACCCTTGTACACACTTGTACAACCTTGTAAAACTTGTACACATTTGTACACACTTGTACACCCTTGTACACACTTGTACAAGCTTGTACAAACTTATACAATCTTGTACACACTTGTACAATCTTGTACAAACTTGTGATCCCTTGTACAAACTTGTACAACCTTGTACACAATTGTAAAACCTTGTACACACTTGTACAACCTTGTACAAACTTGTACACACTTGTACAAACTTTTACATCCTTGTACACATTTGTACACCCTTGTACACACTTGTACAACCTTGTACAACCTTGTACAAACCTGTACACCCTTGTACACACTTGTACAAACTTGTACACGATTGTACACCCTTGTACACACTTGTGCACCCTTGTACAAACTTGTACATCCATGTACACACTTGTACAACCTTGTACAAACTTGTACAAACTTGTACAAACTTGTACATCCTTGTACACGATTGTTCACCCTTGTACACACTTGTACAACCTTGTACACACTTGTACAACCTGATACACAATTGTACAACCTTGTACACACTTGTACAACCTTGTACACACTTGTACAACCTTGTACACACTTGTACAACCTTGTACACACTTGTACAACCTTGTACACACTTGTACAGCCTTGTACACAATTGTACAACCTTGTACACACTTGTACAACCTTGTACACACTTGTACAACCTTGTACACAATTGTACAGCCTTGTACACACTTGTACAACCTTGTACACACTTGTACAGCCTTGTACAAAATTGTACAACCTTGTACACACTTGTACAGCCTTGTACACAATTGTACAACCTTGTACACAATTGTACAACCTTGTACACACTTGTACAACCTTGTACACCCTTGTACAAACTTTTACACATCGTACACACTTGTACACCCTTGTACAAACTTTTACATCCTTTTACACACTTGTACAACCTTGTACACACTTGTACAATCTTGTACACACTTGTACAGCCTTGTACACAATTGTACAACCTTGTACACACTTGTACAGCCTTGTACACAATTGTACAACCTTGTACACACTTGTACAACCTTGTACACCCTTGTACACACTTTTACTTATCGTACACACTTGTACACCCTTGTACAAACTTGTACATCCTTGTACACACTTGTACAACCTTGTACAAACTTGTACAAACTTGTACATCCTTGTACACGATTTTACACCCTTGTACACACTTGTACAACCTTGTAAAAACTTGTACAACCTTGTACACACTTGTACACCCTTGTACACACTTGTACAAGCTTGTACACACTTGTACAACCTTGTACACACTTGTACACCCTTGTACACACATGTACAACCTTGTACACAACTTGTACAACCTTGTACACACTTGTACAACCTTGTAAAACTTGTACACCCTTGTACAAACTTGTACACCCCTGTACACACTTGTACACATTTGTACACACTTGTACACCCTTGTACACACTTGTACAACCTTGTACAAACTTATACAATCTTGTACACACTTGTACAACCCAGTACACAACTTGTACAACCTTGTACACACTTGTACAACCTTGTAAAACTTGTACACCCTTGTACAAACTTGTACACCCCTGTACAAACTTGTACACATTTGTACACACTTGTACACCCTTGTACACACTTGTACAACCTTGTACAAACTTATACAATCTTGTACACACTTGTACAACCCAGTACACACTTGTACAATCTTGTACAAACTTGTACATCCTTGTACACGATTGTACACCCTTGTACACACTTGTACAACCTTGTACACACTTGTACAACCTTGTACACAATTGTACAACCTTGTACACACTTGTACAACCTTGTACACACTTGCACAACTTTGTACACACTTGTACAGTCTTGTACACAATTGTACAACCTTGTACACACTTGTACAACCTTGTACACACTTGTACAACCTTGTACACAATTGTACAGCCTTGTACACACTTGTACAACCTTGTACACACTTGTACAGCCTTGTACACAATTGTACAACCTTGTACACACTTGTACAACCTTGTACACACTTGTACAACTTTGTACACAATTGTACAGCCTTGTACACACTTGTACACACTTGTACAACCTTGTAAAAACTTGTACGCCCTTGTACACACTTGTACAACCTTGTACAACCTTGTACACACTTGTACAGCCTTGTACACAATTGTACATACTTGTACACACTTGTACAACCTTGTACACAATTGTACAACCTCGTACACACTTATACAACCTTGTACACACTTGTACAACCTTGTACACACTTGTACAACCTTGTACACACTTGTACAACCTTTTACACACTTGTACAGCCTTGTACACAATTGTACAGCCTTGTACACAATTGTACAACCTTGTACACACTTGTACAGCCTTGTACACAATTGTACAACCTTGTACACACTTGTACAACCTTGTACACCCTTGTACACACTTTTACTTATCGTACACACTTGTACACCCTTGTACAAACTTGTACATCCTTGTACACACTTGTACAACCTTGTACAAACTTGTACATCCTTGTACACGATTTTACACCCTTGTACACACTTGTACAACCTTGTAAAAACTTGTACAACCTTGTACACACTTGTACACCCTTGTACACACTTGTACAAGCTTGTACACACTTGTACAACCATGTACACACTTGTACAACCTTGTACACACTTGTACAACCTTGTACACACTTGTACAACCTTGTACACACTTGTACAACCTTGTACACACTTGTACAACCTTGTACACACTTGTACAACCTTGTACACACTTGTACAACCTTGTACACACTTGTACAGCCTTGTACACAATTGTACAACCTTGTACACACTTGTACAGCCTTGTACACAATTGTAAAACCTTGTACACACTTGTACAACCTTGTACACCCTTGTACACACTTTTACTTATCGTACACACTTGTACACCCTTGTACAAACTTGTACATCCTTGTACACACTTGTACAACCTTGTACAAAATTGTACAAACTTGTACATCCTTGTACACGATTTTACACCCTTGTACACACTTGTACAACCTTGTAAAAACTTGTACAACCTTGTACACACTTGTACACCCTTGTACACACTTGTACAAGCTTGTACACACTTGTACAAGCTTGTACACACTTGTACAAGGTTGTACACACTTGTACAACATTGTACACACTTGTACAACCTTGTACACACTTGTACAACCTTGTACACACTTGTACAACCTTGTACACACTTGTACAACCTTGTACACACTTGTACAACCTTGTACACATTTGTACAACCTTGTACACACTTGTACAACCTTGTACACACTTGTACAACCTTGTACACACTTGTACAACCTTGTACACACTTGTACAACCTTGTACACACTTGTACAACCTTGTACACACTTGTACAACCTTGTACACACTTGTACAACCTTTTACACACTTGTACAGCCTTGTACACAATTGTACAACCTTGTACACACTTGTACAACCTTGTACACACTTGCACAACTTTGTACACACTTGTACAGTCTTGTACACAATTGTACAACCTTGTACACACTTGTACAACCTTGTACACACTTGTACAACCTTGTACACACTTGTACAACCTTGTACACAATTGTACAGCCTTGTACACACTTGTACAACCTTGTACACACTTGTACAGCCTTGTACACAATTGTACAACCTTGTACACACTTGTACAACCTTGTACACACTTGTACAACCTTGTACACAATTGTAAAGCCTTGTACACACTTGTACAACCTTGTACACACTTGTATAACCTTGTAAAAACTTGTACACCCTTGTACACACTTGTACAACCTTGTACAACCTTGTACACACTTGTACAGCCTTGTACACAATTGTACATACTTGTACACACTTGTACAACCTCGTACACAATTGTACAACCTCGTACACACTTATACAACCTTGTACACACTTGTACAACCTTGTACACACTTGTACAACCTTGTACACACTTGTACAACCTTGTACACACTTGTATAAATTTGTACACACTTGTACAACCTTTTACACACTTGTACAGCCTTGTACACAATTGTACAACCTTGTACACACTTGTACAGCCTTGTACACAATTGTACAACTTTGTACACACTTGTACAACCTTGTACACCCTTGTACACACTTTTACTTATCGTACACACTTGTACACCCTTGTACAAACTTGTACATCCTTGTACACACTTGTACAACCTTGTACAAACTTGTACATCCTTGTACAAACTTGTACATCCTTGTACACGATTTTACACCCTTGTACACACTTGTACAACCTTGTAAAAACTTGTACAACCTTGTACACACTTGTACACCCTTGTACACACTTGTACAAGCTTGTACACACTTTTACAACCATGTACACACTTGTACAACCTTGTACACACTTGTACAACCTTGTACACACTTGTACAACCTTGTACACACTTGTACAACCTTGTAAAACTTGTACACATTTGTACACACTTGTACACCCTTGTACACACTTGTACAACCTTGTACAAACTTATACAATCTTGTACACACTTGTACAACCCAGTACACACTTGTACAATCTTGTACACACTTGTACAACCCAGTACACACTTGTACAATCTTGTACAAACTTGTGATCCCTTGTACAAACTTGTACAACCTTGTACACAATTGTAAAACCTTGTACACACTTGTACAACCTTGTACAAACTTGTACACACTTGTACAAACTTTTACATCCTTGTACACATTTGTACACCCTTGTACACACTTGTACAACCTTGTACAACCTTGTACAAACCTGTACACCCTTGTACACACTTGTACAAGCTTGTACACGATTGTACACCCTTGTACACACTTGTGCACCCTTGTACAAACTTGTACATCCATGTACACACTTGTACAACCTTGTACAAACTTGTACAAACTTGTACAAACTTGTACATCCTTGTACACGATTGTTCACCCTTGTACACACTTGTACAACCTTGTACACACTTGTACAACCTGATACACAATTGTACAACCTTGTACACACTTGTACAACCTTGTACACACTTGTACAACCTTGTACACACTTGTACAACCTTGTACACACTTGTACAACCTTGTACACACTTGTACAGCCTTGTACACAATTGTACAACCTTGTACACACTTGTACAACCTTGTACACACTTGTACAACCTTGTACACAATTGTACAGCCTTGTACACACTTGTACAACCTTGTACACACTTGTACAGCCTTGTACAAAATTGTACAACCTTGTACACACTTGTACAGCCTTGTACACAATTGTACAACCTTGTACACACTTGTACAACCTTGTACACCCTTGTACAAACTTTTACACATCGTACACACTTGTACACCCTTGTACAAACTTTTACATCCTTGTACACACTTGTACAACCTTGTACACACTTGTACAATCTTGTACACACTTGTACAGCCTTGTACACAATTGTACAACCTTGTACACACTTGTACAGCCTTGTACACAATTGTACAACCTTGTACACACTTGTACAACCTTGTACACCCTTGTACACACTTTTACTTATCGTACACACTTGTACACCCTTGTACAAACTTGTACATCCTTGTACACACTTGTACAACCTTGTACAAACTTGTACAAACTTGTACATCCTTGTACACGATTTTACACCCTTGTACACACTTGTGCAACCTTGTAAAAACTTGTACAACCTTGTACACACTTGTTCACCCTTGTACACACTTGTACAAGCTTGTACACACTTGTACAACCTTGTACACACTTGTACACCCTTGTACACACATGTACAACCTTGTACACAACTTGTACAACCTTGTACACACTTGTACAACCTTGTAAAACTTGTACACCCTTGTACAAACTTGTACACCCCTGTACACACTTGTACACATTTGTACACACTTGTACACCCTTGTACACACTTGTACAACCTTGTACAAACTTATACAATCTTGTACACACTTGTACAACCCAGTACACAACTTGTACAACCTTGTACACACTTGTACAACCTTGTAAAACTTGTACACCCTTGTACAAACTTGTACACCCCTGTACAAACTTGTACACATTTGTACACACTTGTACACCCTTGTACACACTTGTACAACCTTGTACAAACTTATACAATCTTGTACACACTTGTACAACGTAGTACACACTTGTACAATCTTGTACAAACTTGTACATCCTTGTACACGATTGTACACCCTTGTACACACTTGTACAACCTTGTACACACTTGTACAACCTTGTACACAATTGTACAACCTTGTACACACTTGTACAACCTTGTACACACTTGCACAACTTTGTACACACTTGTACAGTCTTGTACACAATTGTACAACCTTGTACACACTTGTACAACCTTGTACACACTTGTACAACCTTGTACACAATTGTACAGCCTTGTACACACTTGTACAACCTTGTACACACTTGTACAGCCTTGTACACAATTGTACAACCTTGTACACACTTGTACAACCTTGTACACACTTGTACAACCTTGTACACAATTGTACAGCCTTGTACACACTTGTACACACTTGTACAACCTTGTAAAAACTTGTACGCCCTTGTACACACTTGTACAACCTTGTACAACCTTGTACACACTTGTACAGCCTTGTACACAATTGTACATACTTGTACACACTTGTACAACCTTGTACACAATTGTACAACCTCGTACACACTTATACAACCTTGTACACACTTGTACAACCTTGTACACACTTGTACAACCTTGTACACACTTGTACAACCTTTTACACACTTGTACAGCCTTGTACACAATTGTACAGCCTTGTACACACTTGTACAGCCTTGTACACTCTTGTACAACCTTGTACACACTTGTACAACCTTGTACACACTTGTACAACCTTGTACAACCTTGTACACACTTGTACAACCATGTAAAAACTTGTACAAACTTGTACACACTTGTACACCCTTGTACACACTTGTACAAGCTTGTACACACTTGTACAACCTTGTACACACTTGTACACCCTTGTACACACTTGTACAAGCTTGTACACACTTGTACAACCTTGTACACACTTGTACACCCTTGTACACACTTGTACAACCTTGTACAAACCTGTACACCCTTGTACACACTTGTACATGCTTGTACACACTTGTACAAGCTTGTATACACTTGTACACCTTTGTTCAAACTTGTGCACCCTTGTACACTTTTGTACACCCTTGTACACATTTGTACAACCTTGTACAAACTTGTACACACTTGTACAAACTTGTACACACTTGTACAACCTTGTACAAACTTGTACAACCTTGTACACACTTGTACAAGCTTGTACACACTTGTACAAGTTGTACACACTTGTACAACCTTGTACACACTTGTACAACCTTGTACACACTTGTACAACCTTGTACACAATTGTAAAACCTTGTACACACTTGTACAACCTTGTACAAACTTGTACAAACTTGTACAAACTTTTACATCCTTGTACACATTTGTACACCCTTGTACACACCTGTACACCCTTGTACACACCTGTACAAGCTTGTACACGATTGTACAACCTTGTACACACTTGTGCACCCTTGTACAAACTTGTACATCCTTGTACACACTTGTACAACCTTGTACAAACTTGTACAAACTTGTACAAACTTGTACAAACTTGTACATCCTTGTACACGATTGTACACCCTTGTACACACTTGTAAAACCTTGTACACACTTGTACAACCTGATACACAATTGTACAACCTTGTACACACTTGTACAACCTTGTACACACTTGTACAACCTTGTACACACTTGTACAACCTTGTACACACTTGTACAACCTTGTACACACTTGTACAGCCTTGTACACAATTGTACAACCTTGTACACACTTGTACAACCTTGTACACACTTGTACAACCTTGTACACAATTGTACAGCCTTGTACACACTTGTACAACCTTGTACACACTTGTACAGCCTTGTACACAATTGTACAACCTTGTACACACTTGTACAACCTTGTACACCCTTGTACAAACTTTTACACATCGTACACACTTGTACACCCTTGTACAAACTTGTACAACCTTGTACACACTTGTACAACCTTGTACACAATTGTACAGCCTTGTACACACTTGTACAAACTTGTACACACTTGTACAGCCTTGTACAAAATTGTACAACCTTGTACACACTTGTACAGCCTTGTACACAATTGTACAACCTTGTACACACTTTGTACAACCTTGTACACCCTTGTACAAACTTTTACACATCGTACACACTTGTACACCCTTGTACAAACTTGTACATCCTTGTACACACTTGTACAACCTTGTACACACTTGTACAATCTTGTACACACTTGTACAGCCTTGTACACAATTGTACAACCTTGTACACACTTGTACAGCCTTGTACACAATTGTACAACCTTGTACACACTTGTACAACCTTGTACACCTTTGTACACACTTTTACTTATCGTACACATTTGTACAACCTTGTACAAACTTGTACACACTTGTACAACCTTGTACAAACTTGTACAACCTTGTACACAATTGTAAAACCTTGTACACACTTGTACAACCTTGTACAAACTTGTACAAACTTGTACAAACTTTTACATCCTTGTACAAATTTGTACACCCTTGTACACACTTGTACAACCTTGTACAACCTTGTACAAACCTGTACACCCTTGTACACACTTGTACAAGCTTGTACACGATTGTACACCCTTGTACACACTTGTGCACCCTTGTACAAACTTGTACATCCTTGTACACACTTGTACAACCTTGTACACACTTGTACAACCTTGTACACAATTGTACAGCCTTGTACACACTTGTACAACCTTGTACACACTTGTACAGCCTTGTACACAATTGTACAACCTTGTACACACTTGTACAACCTTGTACACCCTTGTACAAACTTTTACACATCGTACACACTTGTACACCCTTGTACAAACTTGTACATCCTTGTACACACTTGTACAACCTTGTACACACTTGTACAATCTTGTACACACTTGTACAGCCTTGTACACAATTGTACAACCTTGTACACACTTGTACAGCCTTGTACACAATTGTACAACCTTGTACACACTTGTACAACCTTGTACACCTTTGTACACACTTTTACTTATCGTACACATTTGTACAACCTTGTACAAACTTGTACACACTTGTACAACCTTGTACAAACTTGTACAACCTTGTACACACTTGTACAAGCTTGTACACACTTGTACAAGTTGTACACACTTGTACAACCTTGTACACACTTGTACAACCTTGTACACAATTGTAAAACCTTGTACACACTTGTACAACCTTGTACAAACTTGTACACACTTGTACAAACTTTTACATCCTTGTACACATTTGTACAACCTTGTACACACTTGTACAACCTTGTTCAACCTTGTACAAACCTGTACACCCTTGTACACACTTGTACAAGCTTGTACACGATTGTACAGCCTTGTACACACTTGTGCACCCTTGTACAAACTTGTACATCCTTGTACACACTTGTACAACCTTGTACAAACTTGTACAAAATTGTACAAACTTGTACAAACTTGTACATCCTTGTACACGATTGTACACCCTTGTACACCCTTGTACACACTTGTACAACCTTGTACACACTTGTACAACCTGATACACAATTGTACAACCTTGTACACACTTGTACAACCTTGTACACACTTGTACAACCTTGTACACACTTGTACAGCCTTGTACACAATTGTACAACCTTGTACACACTTGTACAACCTTGTACACACTTGTACAACCTTGTACACAATTGTACAGCCTTGTACACACTTGTACAACCTTGTACACACTTGTACAGCCTTGTACAAAATTGTACAACCTTGTACACACTTGTACAGCCTTGTACACAATTGTACAACCTTGTACACACTTGTACAACCTTGTACACCCTTGTACAAACTTTTACACATCGTACACACTTGTACACCCTTGTACAAACTTGTACATCCTTGTACAAACTTGTACAACCTTGTACACACTTGTACAATCTTGTACACACTTGTACAGCCTTGTACACACTTGTACAACCTTGTACACCCTTGTACAAACTTTTACACATCGTACACACTTGTACACCCTTGTACAAACTTGTACATCCTTGTACACACTTGTACAACCTTGTACACACTTGTACAATCTTGTACACACTTGTACAGCCTTGTACACAATTGTACAACCTTGTACACACTTGTACAGCCTTGTACACAATTGTACAACCTTGTACACACTTGTACAACCTTGTACACCCTTGTACACACTTTTACTTATCGTACACACTTGTACACCCTTGTACAAACTTGTACATCCTTGTACACACTTGTACAACCTTGTACAAACTTGTACAAACTTTTACATCCTTGTACACGATTTTACACCCTTGTACACACTTGTACAACCTTGTAAAAACTTGTACAACCTTGTAAAAACTTGTACAACCTTGTACACACTTGTACACCCTTGTACACACTTGTACAAGCTTGTACACACTTGTACAACCTTGTACACACTTGTACACCCTTGTACACACATGTATAACCTTGTACACAACTTGTACAACCTTGTACACACTTGTACATCCTTGTACACACTTGTACAACCTTGTACACACTTGTACAATCTTGTACACACTTGTACAGCCTTGTACACAATTGTACAACCTTGTACACACTTGTACAGCCTTGTACACAATTGTACAACCTTGTACACACTTGTACAACCTTGTACACCTTTGTACACACTTTTACTTATCGTACACATTTGTACAACCTTGTACAAACTTGTACACACTTGTACAACCTTGTACAAACTTGTACAACCTTGTACACACTTGTACAAGCTTGTACACACTTGTACAAGTTGTACACACTTGTACAACCTTGTACACACTTGTACAACCTTGTACACAATTGTAAAACCTTGTACACACTTGTACAACCTTGTACAAACTTGTACACACTTGTACAAACTTTTACATCCTTGTACACATTTGTACAACCTTGTACACACTTGTACAACCTTGTTCAACCTTGTACAAACCTGTACACCCTTGTACACACTTGTACAAGCTTGTACACGATTGTACAGCCTTGTACACACTTGTGCACCCTTGTACAAACTTGTACATCCTTGTACACACTTGTACAACCTTGTACAAACTTGTACAAAATTGTACAAACTTGTACAAACTTGTACATCCTTGTACACGATTGTACACCCTTGTACACCCTTGTACACACTTGTACAACCTTGTACACACTTGTACAACCTGATACACAATTGTACAACCTTGTACACACTTGTACAACCTTGTACACACTTGTACAACCTTGTACACACTTGTACAGCCTTGTACACAATTGTACAACCTTGTACACACTTGTACAGCCTTGTACACAATTGTACAACCTTGTACACACTTGTACAACCTTGTACACCTTTGTACACACTTTTACTTATCGTACACATTTGTACAACCTTGTACAAACTTGTACACACTTGTACAACCTTGTACAAACTTGTACAACCTTGTACACACTTGTACAAGCTTGTACACACTTGTACAAGTTGTACACACTTGTACAACCTTGTACACACTTGTACAACCTTGTACACAATTGTAAAACCTTGTACACACTTGTACAACCTTGTACAAACTTGTACATCCTTGTACACGATTGTACACCCTTGTACACCCTTGTACACACTTGTACAACCTTGTACACACTTGTACAACCTGATACACAATTGTACAACCTTGTACACACTTGTACAACCTTGTACACACTTGTACAACCTTGTACACACTTGTACAGCCTTGTACACAATTGTACAACCTTGTACACACTTGTACAGCCTTGTACACAATTGTACAACCTTGTACACACTTGTACAACCTTGTACACCTTTGTACACACTTTTACTTATCGTACACATTTGTACAACCTTGTACAAACTTGTACACACTTGTACAACCTTGTACAAACTTGTACAACCTTGTACACACTTGTACAACCTTGTACACACTTGTACAATCTTGTACACACTTGTACAGCCTTGTACACAATTGTACAACCTTGTACACACTTGTACAGCCTTGTACACAATTGTACAACCTTGTACACACTTGTACAACCTTGTACACCTTTGTACACACTTTTACTTATCGTACACATTTGTACAACCTTGTACAAACTTGTACACACTTGTACAACCTTGTACAAACTTGTACAACCTTGTACACACTTGTACAAGCTTGTACACACTTGTACAAGTTGTACACACTTGTACAACCTTGTACACACTTGTACAACCTTGTACACAATTGTAAAACCTTGTACACACTTGTACAACCTTGTACAAACTTGTACACACTTGTACAAACTTTTACATCCTTGTACACATTTGTACAACCTTGTACACACTTGTACAACCTTGTTCAACCTTGTACAAACCTGTACACCCTTGTACACACTTGTACAAGCTTGTACACGATTGTACAGCCTTGTACACACTTGTGCACCCTTGTACAAACTTGTACATCCTTGTACACACTTGTACAACCTTGTACAAACTTGTACAAAATTGTACAAACTTGTACAAACTTGTACATCCTTGTACACGATTGTACACCCTTGTACACCCTTGTACACACTTGTACAACCTTGTACACACTTGTACAACCTGATACACAATTGTACAACCTTGTACACACTTGTACAACCTTGTACACACTTGTACAACCTTGTACACACTTGTACAGCCTTGTACACAATTGTACAACCTTGTACACACTTGTACAACCTTGTACACACTTGTACAACCTTGTACACAATTGTACAGCCTTGTACACACTTGTACAACCTTGTACACACTTGTACAGCCTTGTACAAAATTGTACAACCTTGTACACACTTGTACAGCCTTGTACACAATTGTACAACCTTGTACACACTTGTACAACCTTGTACACCCTTGTACAAACTTTTACACATCGTACACACTTGTACACCCTTGTACAAACTTGTACATCCTTGTACAAACTTGTACAACCTTGTACACACTTGTACAATCTTGTACACACTTGTACAGCCTTGTACACACTTGTACAACCTTGTACACCCTTGTACAAACTTTTACACATCGTACACACTTGTACACCCTTGTACAAACTTGTACATCCTTGTACACACTTGTACAACCTTGTACACACTTGTACAATCTTGTACACACTTGTACAGCCTTGTACACAATTGTACAACCTTGTACACACTTGTACAGCCTTGTACACAATTGTACAACCTTGTACACACTTGTACAACCTTGTACACCCTTGTACACACTTTTACTTATCGTACACACTTGTACACCCTTGTACAAACTTGTACATCCTTGTACACACTTGTACAACCTTGTACAAACTTGTACAAACTTTTACATCCTTGTACACGATTTTACACCCTTGTACACACTTGTACAACCTTGTAAAAACTTGTACAACCTTGTAAAAACTTGTACAACCTTGTACACACTTGTACACCCTTGTACACACTTGTACAAGCTTGTACACACTTGTACAACCTTGTACACACTTGTACACCCTTGTACACACATGTATAACCTTGTACACAACTTGTACAACCTTGTACACACTTGTACATCCTTGTACACACTTGTACAACCTTGTACACACTTGTACAATCTTGTACACACTTGTACAGCCTTGTACACAATTGTACAACCTTGTACACACTTGTACAGCCTTGTACACAATTGTACAACCTTGTACACACTTGTACAACCTTGTACACCTTTGTACACACTTTTACTTATCGTACACATTTGTACAACCTTGTACAAACTTGTACACACTTGTACAACCTTGTACAAACTTGTACAACCTTGTACACACTTGTACAAGCTTGTACACACTTGTACAAGTTGTACACACTTGTACAACCTTGTACACACTTGTACAACCTTGTACACAATTGTAAAACCTTGTACACACTTGTACAACCTTGTACAAACTTGTACACACTTGTACAAACTTTTACATCCTTGTACACATTTGTACAACCTTGTACACACTTGTACAACCTTGTTCAACCTTGTACAAACCTGTACACCCTTGTACACACTTGTACAAGCTTGTACACGATTGTACAGCCTTGTACACACTTGTGCACCCTTGTACAAACTTGTACATCCTTGTACACACTTGTACAACCTTGTACAAACTTGTACAAAATTGTACAAACTTGTACAAACTTGTACATCCTTGTACACGATTGTACACCCTTGTACACCCTTGTACACACTTGTACAACCTTGTACACACTTGTACAACCTGATACACAATTGTACAACCTTGTACACACTTGTACAACCTTGTACACACTTGTACAACCTTGTACACACTTGTACAGCCTTGTACACAATTGTACAACCTTGTACACACTTGTACAACCTTGTACACACTTGTACAACCTTGTACACAATTGTACAGCCTTGTACACACTTGTACAACCTTGTACACACTTGTACAGCCTTGTACAAAATTGTACAACCTTGTACACACTTGTACAGCCTTGTACACAATTGTACAACCTTGTACACACTTGTACAACCTTGTACACCCTTGTACAAACTTTTACACATCGTACACACTTGTACACCCTTGTACAAACTTGTACATCCTTGTACAATCTTGTACAACCTTGTACACACTTGTACAATCTTGTACACACTTGTACAGCCTTGTACACACTTGTACAACCTTGTACACCCTTGTACAAACTTTTACACATCGTACACACTTGTACACCCTTGTACAAACTTGTACATCCTTGTACACACTTGTACAACCTTGTACACACTTGTACAATCTTGTACACACTTGTACAGCCTTGTACACAATTGTACAACCTTGTACACACTTGTACAGCCTTGTACACAATTGTACAACCTTGTACACACTTGTACAACCTTGTACACCCTTGTACACACTTTTACTTATCGTACACACTTGTACACCCTTGTACAAACTTGTACATCCTTGTACACACTTGTACAACCTTGTACAAACTTGTACAAACTTTTACATCCTTGTACACGATTTTACACCCTTGTACACACTTGTACAACCTTGTAAAAACTTGTACAACCTTGTACACACTTGTACACCCTTGTACACACTTGTACAAGCTTGTACACACTTGTACAACCTTGTACACACTTGTACACCCTTGTACACACATGTATAACCTTGTACACAACTTGTACAACCTTGTACACACTTGTACAACCTTGTAAAACTTGTACACCCTTGTACAAACTTGTACACCCCTGTACACACTTGTACACATTTGTACACACTTGTACACCCTTATACACACTTGTACAACCTTGTACAAACCTATACAATCTTGTACACACTTGTACAACCCAGTACACAACTTGTACAACCTTGTACACACTTGTACAACCTTGTAAAACTTGTACAGCCTTGTACAAAGTTTTACACCCCTGTACACACTTGTACACATTTGTACACACTTGTACACCCTTGTACACACTTGTACAACCTTGTACAAACTTATACAATCTTGTACACACTTGTACAACCCAGGACACACTTGTACAATCTTGTACAAACTTGTACATCCTTGTACACGATTGTACACCCTTGTACACACTTGTACAACCTTGTACACACTTGTACAACCTTGTACACAATTGTACAACCTTGTACACACTTGTACAACCTTGTACACACTTGCACAACTTTGTACACACTTGTACAGTCTTGTACACAATTGTACAACCTTGTACACACTTGTACAACCTTGTACACACTTGTACAACCTTGTACACAATTGTACAGCCTTGTACACACTTGTACAACCTTGTACACACTTGTACAGCCTTGTACACAATTGTACAACCTTGTACACACTTGTACAACCTTGTACACACTTGTACAACCTTGTACACAATTGTACAGCCTTGTACACACTTGTACAACCTTGTACACACTTGTACAACCTTGTAAAAACTTGTACACCCTTGTACACACTTGTACATCCTTGTACAACCTTGTACACACTTGTACAGCCTTGTACACAATTGTACAACCTTGTACACACTTGTACAACCTTGTACACAATTGTACAACCTCGTACACACTTGTACAACCTTGTACACACTTGTACAACCTTGTACACA